>NC_143040.1:22775000-22807500 GCF_057628025.1 Oncorhynchus mykiss
GGCTGAGACATTTGCATGATCTTTTTTAAGATGTCAGATTACAGTAAATGTTTTCCTTAGACGCTCAGATATGATACAAGTATTGACATGGAAATAAAGACACAACTACAGCTGCTGTGTGAAGATGCCCTGAAATGGACACAGTTTTTAATCTGACACATCATTTTCCAGAAATCTACACCATACGTATTTCAAACAGTTTATGTACTTTTATAAATCAATCTGACACCAGCATTTTCCACACACAATTAAAAAAAAAAAAAAAAAATTTTTTTAAGAGGATGTCCTGAAATGGACACCATGCTAATCTGTGTGGTGGCGGCTAAGGCAGTTAAGACCTGCTGGGTTCACGTCTAGCCATGGACGGGGAGTTCCCAGTCAACCAGTCAAGCAGCGCGTCAACCCATGCGTTTAACACCCCCAGCCAACACCTTTCCATTCAATAGGCTCTTCCTTCGAGCAGAGAGAGAGCGATGCAGCCTCCCAAACAGAGGCAATGGAGAATGAATGGTGCCGTCTGCCTCTGTTGGTTCACCTGTTACTATGTAAATAATAGACCTCTCTGTCTCAGACCGTGTTGTTCTATCTGCTGTAGATGGAGCTGTCTTTTTCATGGATCTATTGGGATTTGTCCAGGAAACTCCAATTGCCCGTATTTCCACACACGGTATAGTTTCTGATAATTGTTTGAACATAGTTCTTATTGATGAAACAGAATCTCTGAGTTTCAAACGTATTCATTATTTAGGCGCAGATGTACACAGCAATTATTGGGGAGTTTTATCTCAACCTAAAAAATATATACACTACCGTTCAAAAGTTTGGGGTCCCTTAGAAATGTCCTTGTTTTTGAAATAAACGTTTTTTGTCCCTTAAAATAACATCAATGACTATTGTTAAAAAGCTACAGCTACAATAGTCATTTACAACATTAACAATGTCTACACTGTATTTCTGATTCAAAAACAATGTTATTTTAATGGACAAAAAATGTTTTTTCCTTTAAAAAACAAGGATATTTCTAAACTTTTGAAGGGTAGTGTATATAACCCTAAACTTTTGAAGGGTAGTGTATATAACCCTAAACTTTTGAAGGGTAGTGTATATAACCCTAAACTTTTGAAGGGTAGTGTATATAACCCTAAACCTTTGAAGGGTAGTGTATATAACCCTAAACTTTTGAAGGGTAGTGTATATAAATAACCCTAAACTTTTGAAGGGTAGTGTATATAACCCTAAACTTTTGAAGGGTAGTGTATATAAATAACCCTAAACCTTTGAAGGGTAGTGTATATAACCCTAAACTTTTGAAGGGTAGTGTATATAACCCTAAACTTTTGAAGGGTAGTGTATATAAATAACCCTAAACTTTTGAAGGGTAGTGTATATAAATAACCCTAAACTTTTGAAGGGTAGTGTATATAACCCTAAACTTTTGAAGGGTAGTGTATATAAGCCTAAACTTTTGAAGGGTAGTGTATATAACCCTAAACTTTTGAAGGGTAGTGTATATAACCCTAAACCTTTGAAGGGTAGTGTATATAACCCTAAACTTTTGAAGGGTAGTGTATATAACCCTAAACTTTTGAAGGGTAGTGTATATAACCCTAAACTTTTGAAGGGTAGTGTATATAACCCTAAACTTTTGAAGGGTAGTGTATATAACCCTAAACCTTTGAAGGGTAGTGTATATAACCCTAAACTTTTGAAGGGTAGTGTATATAAATAACCCTAAACCTTTGAAGGGTAGTGTGTGTATATAACCCTAAACCTTTGAAGGGTAGTGTATATAACCCTAAACTTTTGAAGGGTAGTGTATATAAGCCTAAACTTTTGAAGGGTAGTGTATATAACCCTAAACTTTTGAAGGGTAGTGTATATAAATAACCCTAAACTTTTGAAGGGTAGTGTATATAACCCTAAACTTTTGAAGGGTAGTGTATATAAATAACCCTAAACTTTTGAAGGGTAGTGTATATAACCCTAAACTTTTGAAGGGTAGTGTATATAACCCTAAACTTTTGAAGGGTAGTGTATATAAATAACCCTAAACCTTTGAAGGGTAGTGTATATAAATAACCCTAAACTTTTGAAGGGTAGTGTATATAAATAACCCTAAACTTTTGAAGGGTAGTGTATATAACCCTAAACTTTTGAAGGGTAGTGTATATAAATAACCCTAAACCTTTGAAGGGTAGTGTATATAAATAACCCTAAACTTTTGAAGGGTAGTGTATATAACCCTAAACTTTTGAAGGGTAGTGTATATAACCCTAAACCTTTGAAGGGTAGTGTATATAAGCCTAAACTTTTGAAGGGTAGTGTATATAAATAACCCTAAACTTTTGAAGGGTAGTGTATATAACCCTAAACTTTTGAAGGGTAGTGTATATAAATAACCCTAAACTTTTGAAGGGTAGTGTATATAAATAACCCTAAACTTTTGAAGGGTAGTGTATATAAATAACCCTAAACTTTTGAAGGGTAGTGTATATAAGCCTAAACTTTTGAAGGGTAGTGTATATAACCCTAAACTTTTGAAGGGTAGTGTATATAACCCTAAACTTTTGAAGGGTAGTGTATATAACCCTAAACTTTTGAAGGGTAGTGTATATAAGCCTAAACTTTTGAAGGGTAGTGTATATAACCCTAAACTTTTGAAGGGTAGTGTATATAACCCTAAACTTTTGAAGGGTAGTGTATATAACCCTAAACTTTTGAAGGGTAGTGTATATAACCCTAAACTTTTGAAGGGTAGTGTATATAACCCTAAACTTTTGAATGGTAGTGTATATAACCCTAAACTTTTGAAGGGTAGTGTATATAACCCTAAACCTTTGAAGGGTAGTGTATATAACCCTAAACTTTTGAAGGGTAGTGTATATAAATAACCCTAAACTTTTGAAGGGTAGTGTATATAACCCTAAACTTTTGAAGGGTAGTGTATATAACCCTAAACTTTTGAAGGGTAGTGTATATAAATAACCCTAAACTTTTGAAGGGTAGTGTATATAACCCTAAACCTTTGAAGGGTAGTGTATATAACCCTAAACTTTTGAAGGGTAGTGTATATAAATAACCCTAAACTTTTGAAGGGTAGTGTATATAAATAACCCTAAACTTTTGAAGGGTAGTGTATATAAATAACCCTAAACTTTTGAAGGGTAGTGTATATAAATAACCCTAAACTTTTGAAGGGCAGTGTATATAACCCCAAACTTTTGAAGGGTAGTGTATATAACCCCAAACTTTTGAAGGGTAGTGTATATAACCCTAAACTTTTGAAGGGCAGTGTATATAACCCTAAACCTTTGAAGGGTAGTGTATATAAGCCTAAACTTTTGAAGGGTAGTGTATATAACCCTAAACTTTTGAAGGGTAGTGTATATAACCCTAAACTTTTGAAGGGTAGTGTATATAAATAACCCTAAACTTTTGAAGGGTAGTGTATATAAATAACCCTAAACTTTTGAAGGGTAGTGTATATAAATAACCCTAAACTTTTGAAGGGTAGTGTATATAACCCTAAACTTTTGAAGGGTAGTGTATATAACCCTAAACTTTTGAAGGGCAGTGTATATAACCCCAAACTTTTGAAGGGTAGTGTATATAACCCCAAACTTTTGAAGGGTAGTGTATATAACCCTAAACTTTTGAAGGGTAGTGTATATAACCCTAAACTTTTGAAGGGTAGTGTATATAACCCTAAACTTTTGAAGGGTAGTGTATATAACCCTAAACTTTTGAAGGGTAGTGTATATAACCCTAAACTTTTGAAGGGTAGTGTATATAACCCTAAACTTTTGAAGGGTAGTGTATATAAATAACCCTAAACTTTTGAAGGGTAGTGTATATAAATAACCCTAAACCTTTGAAGGGTAGTGTGTGTATATAACCCTAAACTTTTGAAGGGTAGTGTATATAAGCCTAAACTTTTGAAGGGTAGTGTATATAAATAACCCTAAACTTTTGAAGGGTAGTGTATATAAATAACCCTAAACTTTTGAAGGGTAGTGTATATAACCCTAAACTTTTGAAGGGTAGTGTATATAACCCTAAACTTTTGAAGGGTAGTGTATATAAATAACCCTAAACTTTTGAAGGGTAGTGTATATAAGCCTAAACTTTTGAAGGGTAGTGTATATAACCCTAAACTTTTGAAGGGTAGTGTATATAAGCCTAAACTTTTGAAGGGTAGTGTATATAAGCCTAAACTTTTGAAGGGTAGTGTATATAACCCTAAACTTTTGAAGGGTAGTGTATATAACCCTAAACCTTTGAAGGGTAGTGTATATAACCCTAAACTTTTGAAGGGTAGTGTATATAAATAACCCTAAACTTTTGAAGGGTAGTGTATATAACCCTAAACTTTTGAAGGGTAGTGTATATAAATAACCCTAAACTTTTGAAGGGTAGTGTATATAACCCTAAACTTTTGAAGGGTAGTGTATATAACCCTAAACTTTTGAAGGGTAGTGTATATAACCCTAAACTTTTGAAGGGTAGTGTATATAACCCTAAACTTTTGAAGGGTAGTGTATATAACCCTAAACTTTTGAAGGGTAGTGTATATAACCCTAAACTTTTGAAGGGTAGTGTATATAACCCTAAACTTTTGAAGGGTAGTGTATATAACCCTAAACTTTTGAAGGGTAGTGTATATAACCCCAAGTTTATTATTCATTAGTTTCAATTTCATAGCTATTTGATTCCATAATTATTTCCTAGTAAAATATATGTAAAATGTCAAAATAGATGCCGCCACGATTGTCAGTGTGGCTGTAGGATCGGGCATAGCAGCAACATTGTTCAGAGTAGAAAAATCTGATCGAACGTTCACAGGAAAATAAACAGACTCTTGTCTATGAAAATAGCAGGTTGTCAGAACCTGAGTTATTCATGTGATTATGACCCTGACGTTCTGAATCGTCTTCTAATGACTGGTGTCTTTACATGACAGAGAAAGACACATAGAAGAGACAGTTGTTTGTCCACCCAGTCATTTAGAGTATTAAATGATAATAGCACATCAGCAGCTTGAGACCCGGCCCACCCTGACGCTCAGGCTCATCGCAATAAGTAAAGGCTTTCAACACACAAACTGGCACTCAGTCCGTCTGGGTGTCCACAGACCTGCTTTGCTGTTATTTTAATATAGCCACGGGCTCTGATTGACTCTGGTTCAGGTGTGTGTGTGTGTGTGTGTGTGTGTGTGTGTGTGTGTGTGTGTGTGTGCGTGTGTCGGAGAAATCCCCCAATTAACTGAAACATTGTCAAGTACCACTTACTCGATAAAGATGTCAACCGTAGCTGTTCATTTCATCCTTACGTACAGATTCCTTACTTTACTGTAGATCCTGTGCCCTTCTCTCCACCCACGAGGACTGTTGTCCCAAATCGAAACCACAGCTGATGGCCAACACCTGGAGGTGGATGGAAGGGTTAACTCATGTTTGAGTCCAGACTGGCTCTGTGTGTTTGACATATGGAGGTGTTTCTAGTCTGCCTGTGAAAGCAAAGCGGCACGTCTAGTGTTGCAGTCGGCCTAGTTGTCCCAGGCTGCGTCTCAGATGGCACCCTATTCCCTGCATACTGCACTACTTTTGACCAGAGCGCTATGGTCCCTGATCAAAAGCAGTGCACTGAATAGGGTGCCATTTGGGACAGAGGCCAAGTGAACCTATAACCGCCCTTCTTGTCATGTAGGTCAGGCTTTAGGGGGATTGTATTTTACCACCACTCTGAAATCAGAGCCCTCTTTTGTCAGAGCAGAGGAAGAAGTAAATGGCTTTAGAATAGATTTTATCAACAGCCATCAGTCAGCGGGGTGGAAGACGTCTCAGTCACCGGATTAGGTGACACTCTCCAAATAGCCAGCTCAATTAACCAATCAGGTGCTTAGGTCTAAACAGGCCCCTCGAGCCCCGAGGGGAAATCCCGCCCCCGTGTTGGGAGGCCTGGACTCACCTTTCTGACCTCATCTGTCAGTCATAGAGAGGGGGGACTGGACTCACCTTTCTGACCTCATCTGTCAGTCATAGAGAGGGGGGACTGGACTCACCTTTCTGACCTCATCTGTCAGTCATAGAGAGGGGGGACTGGACTCACCTTTCTGACCTCATCTGTAAGTCATAGAGAGGGGGGACTGGACTCACATTACTGACCTCATCTGTCAGTCATAGAGAGGGGGGACTGGACTCACCTTTCTGACCTCATCTGTCAGTCATAGAGAGGGGGGACTGGACTCACCTTTCTGACCTCATCTGTCAGTCATAGAGAGGGGGGACTGGACTCACATTACTGACCTCATCTGTCAGTCATAGAGAGGGGGGACTGGACTCACCATTCTGACCTCATCTGCCAGTCATAGAGAGGGGGGACTGGACTCACCTTTCTGACCTCATCTGTCAGTCATAGAGAGGGGGGACTGGACTCACCATTCTGACCTCATCTGTCAGTCATAGAGAGGGGGGACTGGACTCACATTACTGATCTCATCTGTCAGTCATAGTGACGGGGGACTGGACTCACCTTTCTGACCTCATCTGTCAGTCATAGAGAAGGGGGACTCACCTTTCTGACCTCATCTGTCAGTCATAGAGAGGGGGGACTGGACAGCAGGGCTAGAATCTCTCAGAGGTAAAAGTAGTGGCTGTAATGGCACACCTCACAGACACTCTGTGATTAACCAGGCTGTATACATACACACACACACACACACACTCCCTACATCCTGCTCCTGCAACTCTCAAGAGGGTTAGCTCCCATGACTCTCTGATATCAATCTGCACAGTGACTGATACTGTAGGAATGTTGGCGTCACTGACATTAGGTCAAAGATACTGTGTCAACACAACGACACTCTTCTGGGATTACCTCAACACGAGACGTTCTGCCCCAAAAATCTTCTTCTAAACTTAATTCAAAAAATAATTGTAATGGATAAACAGAGAGAAATGGATGAAATTAAAATGAAACAAAATGTCTTTGAGACGAAAGAGGGCTTTTTGTTCATGTAACTCTATGACTCTGCCCTATTTTTCGGAGCGTATGTACTTCCTCCTCACGGCCTCGTCACCTCCTCCTTAATACTCCAGACACAGCACCTAGACGCTGGGTGTAGATATATTTCACCCCATATCCTCTGTCACTGTGCTTGTTCAAACATTGCCCAAATGATTAGGTTAGTTGATGGAACTGAATACTCAGTCTTTCCTTCCTTCCCTCCCTCCCTCCCTCGCTCCCTCCCTCCATCGCTCCCTCTCTCCTTTACTCCCCGCGGACCCAGTCTGTTGGACATTCTGAGACCACATCCCAATTGGCTGCCAATTCCTGTAGGGCTCTGGTCAAAAGTAGTGCACTATGTAGGGAATAGGGTACCATTTGAGACATAACCTGAGGGTGCCCCTCTGCAGCTGGGTCCACTGAATAAGGAGTCACCTCACCCCCCCCTCTCCCCCCTCTCCCCACCTCAGCCCTCTCACCCTCCCCTGTACAAGTGGCCCATTGTCTCCGCCCTCCTCCTCTCTACCCCTGTCTGCCTGAATGCTGCTACCTGTTATTACGTGGGAGAACATAGAGGGGGAAGAAAATAGGGAAAAAGACAGGGGACTTAATCAATGGTTCCTTTGTGACGTCGTACCGGCCACCCTCCGGTCCAAATGCATAAGGATGCGGAACGGCGAGCCAGCCGGAGGCCAATTCATCTCAGCGCTTGATAATCTAATGATTACAGCTCTGACATCACACCTGGGTGAGTTCTAGATCAGTCCAGCCCCCCCCCCCCCCCCCCCCCCCACACACACACACACACAGAGACTGGGAAAGACATGACGCTTAACGAATGTGGCTGTAGAGGTTTACGAACAGCTATGTTGGGCAGCGTTAGAATGTTATAATGCATTATTACACCGTAGTGAGCTCCAGAGACATGGGAGGACGTGCAGAGCTCTCCGAAACGACATGACATGTTTGTAGTCCATGATAAAGAGGCAGATTAAATGTTTAGGGACTACAAATAATAAAGATAAATGGATCACCTACATTTTCTGATAAATTCCTCTTTGTACTGTATCTGAACTGTAATATTTGATTATCCCTCCCTTCTGGTATTTACTTCAGCCAGTAGTTCACTTGTTATGTCATTCTTTGGGCTTGCCCTGCTTCGTGTTTGTGTGAGATTCCTATTTCTCTCCATCTCTCTCTCTCTCTCTCTCTCTTTCCCTTCCTTCCTTCTGTTCTGTTCCGTGCCTATCTGACAAAGCTGCGGCGTTGTGTTCTGTTCTTTAATTCCTCTCTTCTCTCGGGGGTGAATTGGTAGGGGCGGACTTGTAATTGTGTCCTCATTGGATTGTAGGGATAAGGGGAGGGCAGGTAGGAGGCGGGTTAGCGTTATACTACTGGAGAGCAGAAGATGGAGAGAATCAAACAATGAAAGGGGGAGAGGAAGATGAGATTGAGAGATGAGCAGAGAGAGAGAGTCTGATTGAGAGAAAGGATTACTCGCCTACAACACCGTTTATGAGTTAGCAGGATATGAATGATCCTGACTAAGGACAAAAGAGATGAGTGCTGATCTGAGATCAGCCACTGTTCAGTAGGATTCAGTCCCTGTGTGTCCCCTGTGTGAGAGAGGCCGTTCATCGGTCTCCACTTTCTCCATCTTCCTCGCTCTCTTTTTTTCTCGCCGTCTCTCTTCGTGCCGGCCTGCTGTGGTGAAAACACTATCCAAATGATCTCTCTCTGTCCACCTCTTTCTCTGTCTCTCCGTCGCTCTGTCTGAGGGGTGAAGGCATAATGAGTGTGCTTGGTTTACCAGATAGTCTGACGGGGAGAAAACCCGAGTCCGTGCCAGAGCATAATGACAGGGCCCTCTGAGAACGGGCTAGCGGGTCTTTACCTCCTTACTGGCCTGGTGGAAGAGAGATGGACAGAGAGAGATGGAGAGAGATTCAGAGAGCGGAAATAATGATTGTTTAGATGTGATGAGCTGAGGAGTGCCTGCGCGTGTTTAAGAGGAGGAAGGCGTAATGAGAAGAGCGAAAGTGGGCCTCCTCATCTCTCTCTCTCTCTCTCTCTCTCTCTCTCTCTCTCTCTCTCTCTCTCTCTCTCTCTCTCTCTCTCTCTCTCTCTCTCTCTCTCTCTCTCTCTCACTCTCACTCTCACTCTCACTCTCACTCTCAGACACCAGGTTATGTAGTACAGAGGGGTTCCAGGCGGTGGTTTATGAGGACTATGGAGGTAGGAAGTGTCAGGGTAACTTAGTAGGACTGGTTAAAGTGTACTTCAATGAGTTGAAGAGGTCATGTTGCTCTGACACTTTGTTTAGAACCATTGGAGGGAGAACCGGTCTTCTGTGCTTCTATGTGGGAGTTTAGTTGATATGTTCTTTTTGTAGAGGAATGTAGTTTTTGTTGTGTGTCCTTACAAGTGGTTGAGTTTGTTTGCATGCCTCTGTTCTGTTTGTCAGAATGTTCCTATGTGGGTGTTTACTTTAGGGGGGGGGGTGTTTACATGTGTTTTCGTGACTTTGTTTTATTTTAATTTAATTTTAATTTCACCTTTATTTAACCAGGTAGACTAGTTGAGAACAAGTTCTCATTTACAACTGCAACCTGGGTGTGTGTCCACATTCATTAACTGGGGGCGGCAGGGTGTGTACATGTGTTGATAAGTAAGGGGAATGAGTGGTCGGGTCAGGCCCTGTGAGGCCTGTGATTGGGTTAGGAGGAAGTGCTGTGTGTTTGGCTTCGGAGAGGGGTGATGGATCAGAGCTGGAGTAGAAGGAGAATTAGGACTGGCCTGAATTAGACTACCTAACCCTTCCCCTCTATCGGACTGACTGGTTCCTTTTGGGTCACACACACACACAACTAGCCTACCGGGTTAAATAAAGGTGAAATTAAAATAAAATAAAAATAAAACACAGTCACGAAAACACACACACACACACACATACTCACACTGTCATGTACACACACACTCGCTGTCATGTACACACACACACACACACACACACACACACACACACTCACTCACACTGTCATGTACACACACACTCAACCCATCCTTCACCCCCCTCTCTCCTCTTCCCCCACGCCATCTGGAAACAACTGGACTATTCCCAGCCCTCACCCAGACCGGGACACCCGGCACGAATTAGGAGGGACAGGGGCCAATTTATTAGCTCCTCTGCCCCACTCTGGCTCAGGTTTCTAGCCCAGACACACTGCTCCGTTCCCGAGAGTACTGAGCACAGGACGCCCTCGCAGGGAAACCCAGAGGCTTGTGGGTTGTCTGGGTGGGGAAGAGGGGAGATGAGGGGGAGAGGAGAGTAGGGGAGCGTGGTGGGGGTCTTTAGCCCTGGGATAGTGACACAGAGCAGGGTCACACATATGTAGAACAGGCCCTGGCTCTCAAACACAAGACACCACTCCCCCAGTCTGATGACTTGTGTGTGTGTGTGTGTGTGTGTGTGTGTGTGTTTGTGTGTGTGTGTGAAAACACATGACAGAGAAAGAGAGGGGGATGACTGGAGGTAAAGGTAGAGGGGGAGAGGCTAACACGGAACCCAAACCGGCTGCGTGCGCAATCGTGCATAAATTTATTTTGTCCCCCCACACCAAACTCGATCACGACACTCAGGTTAAAATATCAAAACAAACTCGGAACCTATTTAGCTAGTTTGCTGTTGCTAGCAAATTTGTCCTGGGATATAAACATCGAGTTGTTATTTTACTTTAAATGCACAAGGTCCTCTACTCCGCCAATTAATCCACACATAAAACGGTCAACCGAATCGTTTCTAGTCATCTCATCCTTCCAGGCTTTTTCTTCTCTTGACTTTATATTGCAATTGGCAACTTTCATAAATTAGGTGCATTACCGCCACTGACCTCATTCGTCTTTCAGTCACCCACGTGGGTATAACCAATGAGGAGATGGCATGTGGGTACCTGCTTCTATAAACCAATGAGGAGATGGCACGTTGGTACCTGCTTCTATAAACCAATGAGGAGATGGCACGTTGGTACCTGCTTCTATAAACCAATGAGGAGATGGGAGAGGCAGGACTTGCAGCGCGATCTGCGTCACAAATAGGAATGACTTCTATTTTAGCATTTTTGCAATAATTGACTAATATAGATTTCTACATTCATTTTGCAACGCTCGCGCACGTGACGCGAGCGGTTGTAGTCAGCCTGTAAGTAAACATTTCCAGTAGGAAGCACTTTGACATGATTTACAGCGAGCTATGATCTTCTTTGTGTTGGCAGACACTCCCTCATTCCTGTGTTACATATCTGGCCCAGGAAGAGACAGATCTCCATGAGAGAGAGAGAGGGAGAGGGAGACAGAGAGAGAGAGACAGAGATCTTACCTCAATTATCACATCCTTCCATCCAGACTGTGAATTGCCGTCACCGTGTCCAGAGTGACACTCGGGTCATTACTAGCTTCTCATGTCACTGTCCAGATACCTTCTGATACTAGTCCTGAGCGGTACCTCTCTCTCAGCCTGACTTGATAACCTATACGGTGCCTTTTATTTCTCTCTTGTTTTTCATATGTGGCGACTTCCTTCCATTGAACGTTTTCTGTTCCAGCTGATTATGTCCCCCCCGTCTGGTTGCAGAGCTCTGCTGTGACTGTAACTCAGCCCAGGAGTTCCAATTTCACACCATGTTCCACAGTGTACTAAAAAAACAACATCTGCAATGCTACGTTTCTTCTGTAAAGACCCCAAACCATAAGTCTCTCTGCTTAGACTCTCTCACCGGCTGGCTGCTAACGTCATCCACTACCACTCTGACTTCAGTTAAAACTGTTCCCTTTTTCTCAATCCCTCTCTCAACGCTGCCTCCTGCTCTCATAGAAGAAATATCTTTCACTATTTCTTCTCTCTCTCTCCCCCTCTCCCTTTGTCTGTCTCTCTCTTTCTCTCTCTCCCCCTCTCTCTCTCTCTTCCCTCTCTCCATCTCTCGTTTTCTCCCCCTCTCTCTCTCTCTCTCTCACCCTCTTTCTTTCTCTCTCTCTCTCTCTCTCTCCCCGTGCTGCCTCCTGTTCCTGCTCTCTTTTTCCGTTCTCTTCACTTCTGTTCCCTTGTTCGGTGGCCATGCCTCTTGTTATGTGAGGCTGCCACACAGAAGCTGAGAGAGAGAAGAGAGAAAGCAGACTAGAGCCGAGGCTGTCTGGCTGAGATAGTACTGTCACTACAGCATCTGTGTTCGTGTCTGTGAGGAATACCATGGAAAGTGGTAATGATGTAACGCTAGTAAAAAAGCATCAGCCACATCACCATCATAAACATCAACATCATCACTCTGCTCATCATACATCCTCTGATTATCTTACAGGAAAGAGAGAGGGAGGAGTGGGGAGGGAGGGAGAGAGAGGGGGAGAGAGAGGGAGAGAGAGGGGGAGGGAGTGGGGGAGAGAGGGAGAGAAGGAGAGCGAGGGGGGGAGAGAGCGAGGGGGAGAGAGAGGGAGGAGTGGGGAGAGAGGGAGGGAGAGAGAGGGGAGGGAGAGAGAGAGGGAGGAGTGGGAGACAGGGAGGGAGAGAGGGGAGAGAGAGGGAGGAGTGGGGAGAGAGGGAGGGAGAGGAGAGAGAGAGAGGGAGGGAGAGAGAGGGAGGAGTGGGGAGGGAGGGAGAGAGACGGAGAGAGAGAGAGAGGAGTAGAGAGGGAGGAGTGGGGAGGGAGAGGGGAGGGAGGGAGGGAGGGAGGGAGGGAGAAAGAGAGAGAGGGGGGAGAGAGAGGGAGGAGTGGAGGGAGGGAGAGAGAGAGAGAGAGGGAGAGAGGGAGGAGTGGGGAGAGAGGGAGGGAGAGAGAAGGGAGGGAGAGAGAGGGGAGAGAGAGGGAGGAGTGGGGAGAGAGAGAGAGAGAGAGAGAGAGAGAGGGGGGGGGGGAGAGGGCGAGAGGGAGTGGGGAGGGGAGAGGGCGAGAGAGTTGGAGGAGTGGGGAGGGAGGGAGAGAGAGAGAGGGAGGGAGAGGGGGAGAGAGAGAGGGAGGAGTGGGGAGGGAGAGAGAGGGAGGAGTGGGGAGGGAGGGAGAGGGAGAGAGAGGGGGAGAGAGGGAGGAGTGGGGAGGGAGGGGGAGAGAGGGAGGAGTGGGGAGGGAGGGGGAGAGAGGGAGGAGTGGGGAGGGGGAGAGAGGGAGGAGTGGGGAGGGAGGGAGAGAGAGGAGGAGGAGTGGGGAGGGCGAGGGAGAGAGAGAGAGAGAGAGAGAGAGAGGGAGGAGTGTGGAGGAGGAGGGAGAGAGAGAGAGAGAGGGGGAGAGGGAGGGAGGGAGAGAGAGGGAGGAGTGGGGAGGGAGGGAGAGAGGGAGGGAGAGGGAGGAGTGGGGAGGGAGGGAGGAGTGGGGAGGGAGGGAGGGAGGGAGAGAGGAAGGAGAGGGAGAGAGAGAGACAGAGAGGGAGGGAAAGAGAGAGGGAGAGAGGTAACCCCAAGGCAACCTGGAACACACAGAAACATCCTCTCACAATATAAATGGGTCAGGCTCTCCTCTGTCTCTTTCCCGTTTTCCTCCTCTCTCATTCTCTCTTTTTGCTCTCTCTCCCTTTTTCTCTCTCTCTCTCTCTCCTTATCCACCACTCCCTCGTTCCGCATCTTGATGACTCCCATAATCTGCCTGCTGCCATGAGATTAAAAAGAAAACCGCCCTGTTTTATGATAACATTTGTGGGATAAACAAAGTTGTTTCAACCTCCTCTGTCTCCTTCCTCTTTAATCTGCTTTCTTTGAGTTCCAGCAACGATTGTTAGGTTGTTATACAATGTTTCCCATGTGTGTGTCTGTGCCTGTGTCTGTGCCTGTGTGTGTGTCTGTGTGTGTCTGTGTGTGTCTGTGTGTGTCTGTGTGTGTGTGTGTGTGTGTGTGTGTGTGTGTGTGTGTGTGTGCGTGTGTGTGTGCATGCATGCCTGCATGTATAGTATGTCTACTTTAAGCCAGGCAGCCAGGGTTTCAGGCAGGGTTTCAGTACTGAGCCCAACAGGGAGGGTTTCAGTACTGAGCCTGACAGGGAGGGTTTCAGTACTGAGCCAGACAGGGAGGGTTTCAGTACTGAGCCTGACAGGGAGTGTTTCAGTATTGAGCCCGACAGGGAGGGTTTCAGTACTGAGCCAGGCAGGGAGGGTTTGAGTACTGAGCCAGACAGGGAGGGTTTCAGTATTGAGCCCGACAGGGAGGGTTTCAGTATTGAGCCAGACAGGGAGGGTTTCAGTTCTGAGCCAGACAGGGAGGGTTTCAGTATTGAGCCAGACAGGGAGGGTTTCAGTACTGAGCCAGACAGGGAGGGTTTCAGTATTGAGCCCGACAGGGAGGGTTTCAGTACTGAGCCAGACAGGGAGGGTTTCAGTATTGAGCCCGACAGGGAGGGTTTCAGTACTGAGCCAGACAGGGAGGGTTTCAGTACTGAGCCAGACAGGGAGGGTTTCAGTATTGAGCCAGACAGGGAGGGTTTCAGTTCTGGGCCCGACAGGGAGGGTTTCAGTACTGAGCCAGGCAGGGAGGGTTTCAGTACTGAGCCAGACAGGGAGGGTTTCAGTATTGAGCCCGACAGGGAGGGTTTCAGTATTGAGCCCGACAGGGAGGGTTTCAGTACTGAGCCAGGCAGGGACGGTTTCAGTACTGAGCCAGACAGGGAGGGTTTCAGTACTGAGCCAGGCAGGGAGGGTTTCAGTTCTGAGCCAGACAGGGAGGGTTTCAGTACTGAGCAAGGCAGCATAGTGAGGAGAACCAGATCCAGATAGAGCTGAACCAAAGCTGAACAACCCATTAAAATAGATGCAGATCAGCCACCCCGACCGGCTCTGTCTGCTTCACATTATGGCAAAGATGCCTGCGCCAGTATTCTTAAAATGTCTCAGTGTAGTAGTGCTGATCTAGAATCAGTGGTGTCTTTTAGAACATAATGATTACGATTACAAGAATAGGGAGGACCTGATCCTAGACCAGCACTCCTACTCCCTATATGAATACAGCCCTGTAAGAAATTGCAGCCGCCCCATGTCTGCTTCACATTACGGGAAGGATGCCTTGTGCCTTGGCTCTGTATCATTCCACTGAGCGATCCCGTGTTTATTTAAGAGAAGAAAGAGCCACATTAAAAACAGTGGGATAGTGGAATAGCAGCGCCTGATGCTTCCAAGCTGTTGCATGGGAGAAGTGTGTAGGGAGTGTTTTTTTAAGGAGTGAATGGTGGCAGTGGTAGTAAATGGAGGAATTCCTATTGTTCTCTTAGTACATAAAATACAGGGCCCTGGCCTTTATCTCTCTCTCTCTATCTCTCTCTCTCTCTCTCTCTCTCTCTCTCTCTCTCTCTCTCTCTCTGGCTCTCTCTGTCTCTCTCTCTCTCTCTCTCTCTCTCTCTCTGTCTCTGCCTCTGTCTATGTCTCTCTCTCTCTCTCTCTCTGTCTCTGTCTCTCGCTCTCTCTCTGGCTCTCTCTTCCCTTGTTTCTGTCCCTCTTGCTTCACTGCTTGCACTCCCTACCCCACCCTCCTCTTTCTCTTTATTTGTGTTCTCTCTCTCTCCTCTTCCACTCCTATCCTCCTTCCCTCTCTCATGCTGCGAGTCATTGATCTATGTGTTCGTACTGAATAACATGTGACATACATGAGCAGAGTGTGTTGCTCAGACCTCTGTGGTACCGGATGGCCTTTCCTAGAAAGAGGGGACAAACACTGCCTGAGGTGGCTGGCGGAACCCAGCACCCCTGTGGGAGCTGACGGAGGCGGTGGTTTGTAGACAGGAGGGCAGCAGGGTTGTGTGTGTCCTGTGGAGCAGGGGGCAGAGTGTCCCTGAGGTGAAGCAGCAGGCTTTCTCAGGCACCTCTCTGAGGTCACCCCGTAAAGAGCCCTGGGGAGAACACACACATTCATCTAGACACACACACACAACCTGCCAATAACCCCTGGGTGTGCGTGCATGCGTGCGTGTGTGTGTGTGTGCGTTAGAGCCTCAGGTAAAACGAGTAATCCTCTCTGTCAACTCAGACGTCATCTCAGTTCACCACATGACTTCACACTCACGCATAATGCACACACACACACAGATTGACTCACAAACACACTCTGACAGTCAGCATCACAGTTCATTGCTGATGAGGTGTTTGACTGGCTCGAGAGAATATGACCGAGTTAGTGTGTGGGTATGTGTGTGTGTGTGTTCACAGGTATCATGATTGCATCTTTTTATCATAGTGAAGATTGAAAGATCATGGAGAAGGGAACTAATAAAACAGGAATGAGCTTACATCAGCAGCAGCAGCAGCAGCTGGTGTGTGTGTGTGTGTGTGTGTGTGTGTGTGTGTGTGTGTGTGTGTGTGTGTGTGTGTGTGTGTGTGTGTGTGTGTGTGACTGTGTGTCTGTGTGACTGTGTGTGTGTGTGTTGGCGTAGGTAATGTACTTACATGCAAAACAGTCCTGTCTGTCACAGGAGTGGATTTTCCTGCTCTGCTGTTCCACTGTAAAACCACAGTAGCTCTACAGCTCTCTCTCTCTCTCACCTGTTTAAAAGCCCTTCACTTCAGTTGGCCCACGGGTTTAGTGTATGTTTACTTAGTATTTTGTAATGACAGTTGAATGACTTGGATTTAATTAGATTTGTTGCAGCGTTCATTGGCGTCAGTTAAGAACACACACAAATACAATGAAAGGTTTTAGTCATTGTTTAATTTTGGGTATTTGTTTTAGTTTGGGTGTTTTCCATCAGGTAGGACAACTGACAGCATCTCTACTTCCTTTATTGTCTGTGATCAAAATCCGACTGTAAGTTTCCATAAAAAGAGACGAAGGATAAGAAGACAAATCAAAGGATGACGTTTATATGAACCAGCAGCATTTCATTTTAAGAACAAACTATTTCAACTCTGTTGCTAAGCACACAGTATGTCAATGCATATTTGTGTTTATTTTTACTCTTTTTTTTAACTAGGCAAGTCAGTTAAGAACAAATTCTCATTTACAATGACGGCCTACACCGGCCAAACCCGGACGATGCTGGGCCAATTGTGCGCCGCTCTTATGGGACTCCCAATCACGGCCGGTTGTGCTACAGCCTGGATTCGAACCAGGGTGGCTGTAGTGACGCCTCTAGCACTGAGATGCGGTGCCGTAGACCGCTCGGGAGCCCGGATATGTCAATGCATAGCTATCAATTATTGAAACATTTTCCCTTGAAATGTTGTTGAAGTATAACTGTGTAGCTACAGCACTCTCTCCTGTCTGTGTTTCTGACTGAAGCACAAATGAGATCATCTTGGCTAATGTTATTATGCGAAGACATTACCATAATAGTGTTCCAGCCACGGCGTTCTTTTCCCGTCTAAAACTCTGGCTCTAGTCATTGAACCAAAGCACTTTTTAATTAGGAATTTAATGACCAATAATGCACTTGATCAGCCAGACCTAATTTCATTTAGACTCAGACAAATCAGATAAACGTTGTCACTCTCTTTGTGTCACCGGAGGGGGGGGGGGGGGAAATTGGTCACATTCACCCATTTTGGTTTTGAATGAATAATTGTTTTCAGTGATTAAATCCGTTTTAGTGTAATGTTTTGACAATTTAAATATGTATAATGTTCAGAGGAGACGTTAATAATGTTTTCTCTGTATAAAATCCAGCACATTAGTATTAAGTCAAACTGAAAATTATTGTAAACATTAAAGAAAATGATATTATCCAATAAAATAATCTTTGTTTGATAAACTTTTTCTAATGACCGTGTGCAAAAATTATATATATATATATATATATATATATATATATATATATATATATATATATATATATATATATATATATATATATATATATATATTACCGTTATTTTACCAGGTGAGTTGACTGAGAACACGTTCTCATTTCCAGCAATGACCTGGGGAATAGTTATGAGACAACAAATGTGTGTGAATTGAAATGATTTATGTATATTTATATTATTTAGCTCAGGGACTCCATCTAGCAAGCTTTCGGTTACTGGCCCAACACTCTAACCACTAGGCTACCTGCCGTCTTACTGGCTGATCCTGACAGATCACCACAGTGCTGCTGATCTGATTCACACACTAAGTCTCATTCCCCCATAAGCACTTCTCACAGCTCAGTCACCTCTCCTCCTCTCCCTCCCTTCCTCCGTTACTCATTCACTCACTCAGTTGTCACTCTGCCCTCCTATCTGCCTCATAAACTATAAGCCCGCAGAGTGAGGAGCTGTCTTTCTCTCTGTCTCTCCCTCTCTTTCTCTCGCTCTCCCTCTCCGCATACTGAATCAGTATTAATATTCATGAGTGATGGGGCGTTGTTGGGGCTGCTGATGCTCATATGCCACCTCTGTAGACGTATTTGTCTATTTAAGATGACCACGAAAAACGTGGGAATCAATCAATCCGCATCATTAATCCAATGGAATATCAAATATTGAAATAGCATGGGCAAATGAGAGAAACAAATGTATACAATGTAACACCGACAATAAGGCATGCACTAGGGATGGGGGTGTGAGCATTTAGGTCTGGGCAGATGAGAATTTAGTCGTCATTGTGTATCTTTGTGTTTGGTGTGTGGGATACTCTGTCTATCCACTGCCATGCTTAGGAAGACCTGATAACACACACCCTTGTGTGGGGAAAACATGCAAATGATGCTGTCAACCTTTTCAACCAGGAGCGGCAGCCTGGCATACCTTAAAGTTACCCTTTAAATAACGCCTGTTCTCTCATTGTCATTTGTTCAATTCCTCCTGATAGTGAGGAGAGAGAGAAGGCAGAGAAAGGCTGATTTACCCTCCTCTTCTGAACAGAAGCCCTATCTAATCCGTTTTATGTTTTGCCCTGATTCCCTTTTCCCCAAATTCCGTTTTCTCCATTTTGTTTTTCCAGGTTTCTGTTTTCTCCTGTTTTTAAAAAATTATTTTTGCTCTGAAAATCACATTTAAAAAAAATAGAAAAACAACTAAATTGGATGTTGTAAGTCCACAACAATGCTTAAACCAGATCAGGATACCACTATTTAAATTGACATTTTTGGTGTAAAAAACAGACTGCCATGCAGACATGGGGAATTCTCCCTGCCCCTTCAGAAAGTCACAGGAAATACAAATCCCTGATGCATTCTGTTCATGTCTTATGTTAAACTTGGGCAAATTAATACATGTTCAGTTCATTTAGTTGATTCCCTACTAAGTTGAATACATTTTTGGAATATTGATGAAATCCGTTTTAATGTCTGGATTCCATGATTCCGTCTGTGTTCTCCGCATCGCAGATTTTATAGGGCCGTAGGAGCATCTCTCCCCATTTCATTAGGAAGAATCTACCTTCTAAGCCTCCCAAGTGCCTCCCTCGCTTTGCTATCATCTGGGACGAGTTTAGAAAACTTAGGCAGGAAAACCTTATCAAGAAATATTTTGATAACTTCAAAAAAACGACGAATGAAGTCTGAAACAAATACATGTTTGAGAAAGAGCAGCCATGCACAATCTCTGGGAGACCTCCAGAAAAGGGCCAGCCAGGATTCCCAAATTAAAAAATTAGAAGCAGAGAAAGTTTTTTTGGCTAATAAACATACCCCCAGGTGGACTCCATGCAATGCTTATTACTCTGACACACACACACACACACACACACGTTTATTGCTCCTCTGTCTTCCATTAGAAGTATGTCGTTTTATTTTTTGTTCTCAGGATGTTGTCTGTAGATTTGATTAATTCTCGATGGCAGCAGGGCTTATTAAAATGTTTTCCTCCTCTTCTTCCTTCCTCCTTGATACACACACATGTACACATGTACACGCACACACACGTTATTCTTTGCTTTCAGTCAGGTCTTTTTATCTAATGGATGTGTCGTACTTATCAGCAACTCTAGACACATACCAGATCAGGGGGACGGGCGTAATCAATTAAGTCCCCCCCCCCTCCTCTCCCCGCCTTACCTCTGGCTTTTTTCTCCCTCTCCCACTCCCACTCCCCTCTCACCCCTGCCCTCCCGACTTCAGTTCCCAAAGGCTGTTTCCTGCCTGCCTCTCCTCACTCCGATGCACTCAGGCCCTGCCAAGACACACACTCACACAAGCAAGTGTGCGCACACACACACACACACACACACACACACACTGCTGAACACTCCAGAAGGTGGGGAGGATTTAAGGATCCCGGGAAGATTAAGTACACAGCTTAGCGCTATCTGACCGCTGTGTCTCACGCTTTTCCTTTGATTTTCTTCCCCTCCCTCTCTCTCTCTCTTTCCCTGTCTTCCCTCTCTCTCTCTCTTTCCCTGTCCTCCCTCTCTCCAGGTAGCCGAGCCTAAGCGGAGCGGGTTGGGCGGACCCTCCCTCCTCCACCTCCCCCCTCCTCATCCTCCTACTCCTCCAGCGTCCCGGTCCGTGCCGTGTTTGTGTCTATCCGCCGGGGTCGGCGAAGCATGCTGGCAGTAT
Source organism: Oncorhynchus mykiss (assembly GCF_057628025.1). NCBI lineage: Eukaryota > Metazoa > Chordata > Actinopteri > Salmoniformes > Salmonidae > Oncorhynchus > Oncorhynchus mykiss. Next base: position 22,795,436 of record NC_143040.1, read on the forward strand.
GGACGTGAAGGAACGCAGGCCCTACTGCTCGCTGACCAAGAGCAGGCGCGACAAGGAGCGGCGCTACACGGGCTCGTCCGGCGACAGCGAGGAGTGCGGCAGCGGCGGCGGCGGCGGTGGCCCGGGACCGAGGGTACCCACCCAGAAGTCGTACAGCTCCAGCGAGACGCTCAAGGCCTTCGACCACCAGGACTCTTCCAGACTATTGTACAGCAGCAGAGTGAAGGAGATGGTGCACCGTGAACAGGACGAGTACACCCGACAAGGTACTATTTAGCCTAGTTAGATATCCGCTGCTGTTGTGCCTTTGAGCAAGGCACCTAGCATGCTCTAAGTGCGCTGCCCTGCGGCTGACCATGTAGGCAGTGCTTGAGGTGGGCCTGGTACTTACCGGTACAGAGAATCATCCGGCACCTCCATTTTTTTCTACTGCTTGAGTACCGGAACCTCTTATACCACCTTGACTATTGGCTCTAAAATATGATCACCAGGACTGGAAATGTAAATATGATCACCAGGACTGGAAAATTTAAATATGATCACCAGGACTGGAAATGTAAATATGATCACCAAGACTGTAAAATATAAATATGATCACCAGGACTGGAAAATGTAAATATGATCACCAGGACTATAAAATATAAATATGATCACCAGGACTGGAAAATGTAAATATGATCACCAAGACTGTAAAATATAAATATGATCACCAGGACTGGAAAATGTAAATATGATCACCAGGACTGGAAAATGTAAATATGATCACCAGGACTATAAAATATAAATATGATCACCAGGACTGGAAATGTAAATATGATCACCAGGACTGGAAAATGTAAATATGATCACCAGGACTGGAAATGTAAATATGATCACCAAGACTGTAAAATATAAATATGATCACCAGGACTGGAAAATGTAAATATGATCACCAGGACTATAAAATATAAATATGATCACCAGGACTGGAAAATGTAAATATGATCACCAAGACTGTAAAATATAAATATGATCACCAGGACTGGAAAATGTAAATATGATCACCAGGACTGGAAAATGTAAATATGATCACCAGGACTATAAAATATAAATATGATCACCAGGACTGGAAAATGTAAATATGATCACCAGGACTGGAAAATGTAAATATGATCACCAGGACTGGAAAATGTAAATATGATCACCAGGACTATAAAATATAAATATGATCACCAGGACTGGAAAATGTAAATATGATCACCAGGACTGGAAAATGTAAATATGATCACCAGGACTGGAAAATGTAAATATGATCACCAGGACTGGAAAATGTAAATATGATCACCAGGACTGGAAAATTCAATTGAGCACCAGTGCCTTTGCCATTCCATTCCAAGCTGTCTGTAGGTTTTACTCTGTAGTTACGGTCAGCTGTACCTGCATGAACTCTTCCTTAGGTTGGCCCCTAAGAGGTGAAGTCTCTGTTTACATACGATTACCTCAGGTGGGCCCCCTCCATGTTGACTTATGCCACCGAGCTGGGCCACAGCTCAAATGTTTACCTTAGATAAGGGATAAGGGCCGACTACTTCAGATTTAAAGTGCGTTCAAGGACGCGACCCTGCCCTATGAGGAATCTGTTTCTGTGGATAAGGGACGCGGTGTAATTACATTTACAGTGCACTTATGTCATGAAGAAACCATGTTGTAGCTACAGTTTCAATCCAAAAAGAAGAACTCTCATTACCTCTCTGGTTGGTATCTCACTAGGTGCTGGTCCTCTGTAGCTCAGCTGGTAGAGCGTAGCATTTACAATACCAGGATAGTGGGTTCCATTGCCGAGACCACCCATGTGTAAAGATGTATGTGTGCAAGCATAAACTATAAGTGGCTTGGGATAAAAGGGGTCTGCTAAATGGTATATAATAGCTGCATGGTTAGTGTTGATCATGAACACTGGGGCTTGTCTAGCTGATAAGGAGCTCCAGGGGTAATGTGTTGACAGGTAGATGGGGGTATTGGGGTAAGGAAAGGGGTAACAGTCTGGGTAGGTTGGGGCTATGTATGGCATCCTCCCCATATTAACAGACACGAGACAGATGGGGGTGGCAGGTAGCCTCGAAGTTAGCGCGTTGGGCCAGTAACCGAAGGGTGCTGACAAGGTAAAAAAATAGAAAATTGTCAGTGACCTTGAGCAAGTTTAATTGCTCCAGGGGCGCTGTACAATGGTGACTCACTTGTGTGTAACAGAACAAATATAAACACCCCCCAAGTTATTATCGAGACACCCTCTCTGCCTCTCGCTGGCAGAGCTAGTCCCCTAAGTGGGCCACTCGGTCACTGGACTTTTTGGGCCACAGCGTTCGCTGGACAGACTTAAGCACTTTATGTTATACACACACCTCTTGGCTAAGCACCTCTTTCTGTCTCCTTGCCCAGTAACTCACTTAGTACCTGCCCTCATAGGAGCTTATGGTGACATTATGCTATGCTAATATAGCTAGTACTATTTGTTTATACTGTATGTTAATGTGGTAACACCATAGAAATAGAAGAGGTAGAACGGGTTTGGAACCTATTTGCCCTGAATGGGGATGCCCATTCTATTCATTCAAATTCTATGGGTTTGACATTGACCTTAAATGGTTTGGTCACTTCAGAAATAATAACGGGACAGTATTCATTTGTGAAACTTGATGGACTAAAACTGGAATAATTAGACTTGTTGACCATCAGAGCTAAAAATAAAAAACAGTGATTTTTGTCATTATTAGATTTTATAACGCACAGCGAGCGCATATCTCTGAAACTGTTTTGAACTCGTGACATGAACTGGTTTGTGGAAAGATGGAGGCAAAGCGTTTTACCAGGTCCAGCCATATTTTCCAGAAACATAACAAAAGTACTTGGAAGTTCATTACTAGTTCATTGATTGTTCCTCCACTCCAATTAACAATTCATAAATAGTGGAGAGAGAAAAAAAACGCCATTACTTGAATTATCTTATCATGTACATTTTCATTGCCACACTAATTGGTGCTCATTTAAAATGTATATAATTTTAATTGAACTGCAGTGACTATCTTAGTTATGTCTGTAATTAACACGCCTTTGTAGTCACTCTTATTCCTAGATCAAAGATTGCTCCAGACAGTATTTTATCCACAGATTTCACAGTCAATATTTTATCCTTCTTATAATGTAAATGATCTCGGAGGGAATGTGGAAGATTTTTCATATTTTTTTGATCAACCAATGATTTGATCGTGCTGTGAAACTTCTGGATTCTACTACCACGTGGGGCATGGCATGCAATCAGAACCAATTCACAATGAGGATGACTTATATGTAGCTTGAGAACAACATTTTCTTATTTGAATCTAAATGTAGTTAAATAATACTCTACCCTAAATGAGATAAAGCATGTATTTATCTGAATCTTCGACCATTAAATATTTCAATATTTTAAAACGAAAGAAGCCATATATGTAGTTGTTGTCACTGATATGGTCATTTTACCCAGGCCTGTGGAATATAAAGCAGTTGCCTCTCATTGAGATACTTGTATTACGTTTATATTACAGTCATTTTCAGAACTGCAAAGGTAGTGAGGCGTGAAACACTTTCCCATTATCCCAAAAAAGAGTGAATATTAGCTAGTCTTGTATTTAAGTTATTCACCACAAATCAGCTAAGCTGGAAGAACACGTTATCAGAGTGAATGTATACTAATCTAAGGATTCAAAAGTAATATAATAACTTATTACTGAAGCAAAAATGATCACTAAATACGGTCACTAAATGAGATACGATAATCACTGAATAGTATTTTAATAATATTTTTTTACAAACATTTCACAGCATTTATAAGTAAAAAAAATCAATATATATGTTTATACATGTTCAGGCATGTTTTTAGCCAGCCCGTTCCTATCACCACGGCAGCTAAACCCACTGAATGGAATGCAGTCGAAATCCAAATGTAAGTGTGACATAAATGTCTTTAAGCGAGAGAAAAGAGTTTAGCTTTGCAGGAAATGAATAGCGTTAGTTAAAAAAGGAACTAAATGAGTTATGTATCACAGACTCTATTTTTAATTGGATCATGTTTTAAAATTCCCCAACGTAAAATGCAAGCCTCTTCAATTGTAGTAGAATGGTTAATAGCCCTAAGAGGAATTATACATTGTATTATTGGCTGTAGTCATAGAGATCCTATACAATTATATAGTATTCTAATTCCATGCCTGTAGTTGTGTTGGCATATGAGGACCCAGATAAATAAATAGTTCATTTTGATCCATGGTTACTGTGTCTTGTACAATTTGTTACACATTTAGGAAATGTTTGTACATGATTTTCTCCCAGATATTTCTAAGAAGTATTTTGTTCGATGGCATATTCAGAATTTTTATATTAATGTTGAGAAAAAAATGTAAATATGTAAAACTATACATACTAAAATTATAATATTTATACATATTATTATTAATAATACAAATATGATTTTTTACAATTATTTTGTATTATTATTAGTAGTAATATTATGTTGTAAGTTTTCATTAATTATTAGTTAAACTAAATGAAATGTGTAGTCAGTGTATGTCAGAAATAAAAGCCTTAATGTGGAACACTTCCTTAACTCCACCCAGATGACTTCATATGATTGTTGACGGCTGTTGTTGCCGTTTGTCTTGTTGAGGTGGCGGCGTCGCCTTTGAAGTAGTGATTTTACGCTTTCAAGGCCTTGAGATATTTATGAAATCACCAACCAGATTGGAAGTGCCTTAACTACCAATCTGTCTGCCAGGACAACATAGCAGAGCAGCCACCATCTTCTCTCCCATCTGCACCACATTACCCCTCCCCGAGAACACACATGCACGAGCTCATACGCACACACCATATTCCGTCTGCCTGCAAGAGGAAAACACTTTTACTAAGTCTCTGTACTCTACACTTGGGATTTTTATCTGTTAATATTTTGGCAAATATTCTCAAATTAATTTGGGGAGTTTCAATTAAGGGTTTCCATAGAGATTGCAGTTATTTGATCATTTCGGTGGCTCCAAATCTACTGTATTTAACGTTATACTGCTTAGTTAGGCTACTGTACCTTCTTACTTGCGGGTTTTTTTGCAATGCAAATGAATTGTGACTGGATTGTTTTCTACAATACTAGTGGGTCTTGAATTCCTTTCAGCCTGCATAATGTTACCGCATTAGATATAACCAAAGTGCAGCCACATATGAGATCAATCATTAACACAGCAACCTCTGCCAAATATTTCTCTCTCTCGCTCTCTCTCTCAGTTGATGAGTTGATAAGTTGCAGACATTATGTGTATTTGCTTCATGCGTTGTAAATTATTGCTATGTACCCTGAGCCCCTCCAGTGATGTTTGCCGTTTCCTACGCGCCAGCCAACATTAGTAACCCGCAAGTAATGCTTTTATAGGGCATTTATCGTTGGACCTTGTGGGCTTGGCGTTGTGCCCACCTGCACTGAAACAGTGGCTAGCTCAATAGGCCGTTCCAAGGTGCTCTTTGTTGTTGGGTTTTGCTGGGCACAGACGTCAATTCAGCGTCTATTCCACCAACGTAATTTCATTGAAATGACGTAGAAACAACGTTGATTCAATCAGTTTGTGCCCAGTGGGCCAGCACTGAAGTGCCCTTTATGTTAGCATGGTTCGAACCGTGTTTTTGTTATGCTAACGAGTTCAGCTTGAGCTGCGGAATGCGTTCTGCTCTGCCTAAGCAAAATGGACTGTATCATAGCGTGCTATTTTGCGCTACAGCATTAGGCCTATGTTGTGTTTCAGCGATGATATGTTTTGCTTTAGGAGACTATAGATTCCCCATCGGATGTTTTGTTTTGCGTTGGATATTTCTTTAGGCGTTTGGCTCGCTCCCCCAACGCGGTATAAATTGCCTTTAGCAAGTAGTGTTTCACTGAAGTATGTATCGTTTTAGTTGTTTCGTCATGCTCTACTTCAATCGTTAGAGCAGGAGGTAGACTAGCAGATTTTTATCGGAGCCGATGGTCGGGTGACCGGAACCTAATTACCATAATTAGTAATAATAATTAACATCGAACAAATTGACGACAACTAAGCCCTAAAAGAGATTGGATTTGAAATAACAATCCTTTCATAACTTGATTACATTGAGACACGATCACGTTTGTCCCTTCTATTTATGGGAATGCTTAGGAACAGATTTGCTAAATTAAACACATTTTTATCTGATTTACTGGTGATTTTAGTCTTCAGGGGGCTCCATAAAATAAAAGTTTAGGGTGTCTCCCTCCGTTTGATAATGAGAGTTTTCCATTAGGGCGTTGGTCTTGTAGTGCTGATGTTTACAGTGTGTTTTCACTGGGGATTTCAGGCCAGTTGATACTGCACCCCACCAACCCCCATCACAAAAAAAAAAGTCAGCACAGGATTTGTTTTTTATTATCTCTCTTTCTTTTTAAGCCCATGCAGGATATTTTTTGCTCAACATCTCCAGTCCAAATGCCTCCCCAGATGCTGGCTAGGCCACATTTACCTGTCAGTTTCTATTTTGTTAGCACCTGGGAGATGGCTCTCCCCCTTCTCTGTTCCGTGGCGTCCCAAATGGCACCCTATTCCCAAATATATAAATTGTCGGTCCCATGTTTCATGAGCTGAAATAAAAGATCCCATACATTTTCCATACGCACCAAAAGCATATTTCTCTCAAATTTTGTTCACAGATTTGTTTACATCCCCGTTACTGAGCTTTCCTAATTTGCCAAGATAATCCATCCACCTGTTTGGTAAATCAAGGTGCACCTTGTACTGCAGACAATAAAAGGCCACAAAAAATTTGCAGTTTTATCACAACACAATGCCACAGATGTCAAGTTTTGATTTAGCGTGCAATTGGCATGCTGACTGCAGAACGTTCCACCAGAGTCGTTTTAGAGAATTTGCAGTACGTCCAACCGGCCTCACAACCGCAGACCACGTGTAACCACACCAACCCAGGACCTCCACATCTGGCTTCTTCACCCGCAGGATTGTCTGAGACCAGCTTCCCAGACAGCTGATATGAAGCTGTGGGTTTGCACAACCTAAGAATTTCTGCACAAACTGTCTCAGGGAAACCGTCTCAGGGAAACCGTCTCAGGGAAGCTCATCTGCGTGCTCGTCATCCTCACCAGGGTGTTGACCTGACTGCAGTTCAGCGTCGTAACTGACTTCAGTGGGCAAATGTTCACCTTCGATGGCCACTGGCTGGAGAAATGTGCTCTTCACGGATTAATCCCAGTTTCAACTGTACCGGACAGATGTCAGATGGCGTTGTGTGGGCGAGCGGGTTGCTGATGTCAACGTTGCGGCGGGTAGCCTAGTGGTTAAAGAATGGGGCCAGTAACTGAAAGGTTGCTAGATCGAAATCCTGAGCTGGAAAGGTACAAATCTGTCATTCTGCCCCTGAACAAGGCAGTTAACCCACTGTTCCTAGGTTGTCATTGTAAATAAGAATTTGTTCTTTACTGACTTGCCTAGTTAAATAAAAAAAACAGTGCCCCATGGTGGGGTTATGGTATGGGCAGGCATTAGCTACAAACACAATTGCATTTTATTGATGGCAATTTGAATGCACAGAGATACCGTGATGAGATCCTGAGGCCCATCATCGTGCCATTCATACACCGCCATCACCTCATGTTTCAGCATGGTAATGCACAACCCCATGTCACAAGGATCTTTAAACGATTCCTGGAAGCTGAAAATGTCCCAGTTCTTCCATGGCCTGTATACTCACCAGACATGTCACCCATTGAGCATGTTTGGGATGCTCTGGATTGACGTGTACGACTGCGTGGTCCAGTTCCCGCCAATATCCAGCAACTTCACACAGCCATGGAAGAGGAGTGGGACAACATTCCACAGGCCACAATCAACAGCCTGATCAACTCTATGTGGTCACACCAGATACTGACTGGTTTTCTGATCCATGCCCCTACCTTTAAAAAAAAGGTATCTGTGACCAACAGATGCATATCTGTACTCCCAGGCATGTGACATCCATACACAAGGGCCTATTGAATTTATTTCAATTGACTAATTTCCTTATATGAACTCAGTAAAATTGTAGAAATTGTTGCATGTTGCGTTTATATTCTTGCTCGGTTTATATAGCCATCTATCTATCCATCTGCCACTGGTCAAATACAACTAAGGCTGGGGAGGGAGGGAGGGGGTATGTCTGTCTGGTTCTCAGTGATAGGATGGATCTGAGGGTCGGGAGGCTGGAGGTCAGAGGGGCCTTGGGGGGGTGGGCGATATCAGGGCTGAGAATTACCAGGGACCTCAAGTTACGATATAATTACTATACTTAAGTGCTGATACGATATGTATTGTGATTCTCACCATTCTATATGTACTGTGATTCTCACCATTCTATATGTACTGTGATTCTCATCATTCTATATGTACTGTGATTCTCACCATTCTATATGTACTGTGATTCTCACCATTCTATATGTATTGTGATTCTCACCATTCTATATGTACTGTGATTCTCATCATTCTATATGAACTGTGATTCTCATCATTCTATATGTATTGTGATTCTCACCATTCTATATGTATTGTGATTCTCACCATTCTATATGTATTGGGTTTTGATACTGTGATTTTATTGTGATTTGATGTTCCAAACATATTGCTCCCCATATGTCTGCTGCAGAGAGACAAGAGAACCAGGAGAAAACCCATTTTGAGAAAACAAAATCAGTTATGGAAATAAAGTTTTGGTGCAGGTACAGGTACAGCCAACTAGTGTAAAAATAATATTGCGATATTTTAAAAACGATACGATATGATATCGTCAAAAATAACATCCCAATATGTAACTGAATAGATTTTTCCCCCCATCCCCTGTATATAGGGCAGGAAGAGCTTTTAATGTGACAGATGATCTGTTAGTGACAGGGTTCAAGGTGTTTTGTCTTTACTGCCAAGTTACTGTCAAGTTAGATCAGCTGTACTCCCTGTGTTCTCCTGTAAAAGGCCACTGAATTGTTCTCCCTGGTAAATGCTAGCTCTCTTAAATATCTCTGAAATACTTGACATTTAGAATAAAATACTCCAGCGCCTCTCATATTGAAATTGTTGATGTCCTCAACCTTGTTCTTTGTGGAAGAGTCTTTAAGATCCTCCATCTTGTTTCCTCTCCTCTCCTCTCTCAAAACTCCCTTTATTCTACTCTGTACTTCCTGTATTCTCTTGTAAAGGGGCACTAGTTTTTCCTTTGGAAGACATTTATTGACCGGTATACATGTTCAGGGTTCTAGTGTTGATGACTTCTATCTCGTTTCCTCTCCTCTCAGGGCAGAACTTCAACCTGAGACAACTGGGGATCTGTGAGCCATCCACGCGCCGCGGCCTGGCCTTCTGCGCCGAGATGGGCCTCCCCCACCGCGGCTACTCAGTCGGCGCCGGCTCCGACGTGGACACCGAGAACGAGGGCGTGATGTCACCGGAGCGTGCCATGCGGCTGTGGGGCCGTGGGGTGAAGTCGGGCGGCCGGAACTCGTGCCTGTCCAGCCGGTCCAACTCGGCCCTGACCCTCACCGACACAGAGCACGAAAACAAGTCGGACAGCGATAATGGTGAGTCCGGTCGGTGTGCACAACACACCTTTTTATTTCTCTCTCTCTTTTATCTCTCCTTCCTTGGCTTGGGCCACCTAAATGACAGGAGCGTGCACAGCCCGACTTCGTGCACACTCCCCGACACTTCCAATGACACTGAGGGATCGGTGAAACACGGTTGTTGGGAAAGAATGTTGAATGAGAGTTGGTGTCGCTCAGCGTTCCTTTCCTCTTGTGACCACTTCACTTGAGAAGATGCAGCTGTGAACTTGACAATGAGAGAATTTGAGGGAACTCAAGAATTAGTGTGAGTGTGAATGGGTACTGTAAGTGTATGTCGGCATGTTCATTGAAGCCCACTGATTGGTGAAGGTGAAGGGCTAACCCCAAGGCGTGGTGACAGACTGTTGGATTATGACTCTCAGGGTTTGACTTTGTTCTGAAGGCGAAAGTGAAGAGAGAGAGAGAACCCTGTCACCTGCTTTCTGCCCTCTACTCCCCCTCTCCTCTCCTCCGCTGCCCTCTGCTCCCCCTCTCCTCTCCTCCGCTGCCCTCTGCTCCCTCTCTCTCCCGAGCTGCCAACCTTTTTTTGATTAAGTTTCCCCAGGTGGCCCCTAGAGCGCCATCACATATAGCTTTGTGACTCTGTCTCTGTCCCTCCCTGTATTTCTCTGTCTCACTCTCTGTCTCTCTTTCTCTCTCTGTCTCTCTTTCTCTCGCTCTCTCTTTCTGTCTCTCTCTCTTTGTCGCTCTCTCTCTGTCTCTCTCTCTCTGTCGCTCTCTCTCTGTCTGTCTCTCTCTCTCTCGCTCCTTTCTCTCTCTCTCTCTTTCTGTCTCTCTCTCTCTGTCGCTCTCTCTCTGTCTCTCTGTCTGTCTCTCTCTCTCTCTCTCTCCTTCTCTCTCTCCCACATTTACCCCTTTCCCTCACAGCCATTATATCAGCTCCATCCTTGCACTCCTCTCTCCCATCTGCCCTTTCTCTTTCTCTCTCTGTCTTCCTCACCCGCCCAGTCTCTCTCCTTCTCTCTCTCAGGTTCACCTAGCCCAGTGTTAGGAGTGTATCTCTGGCTGGGTGAGCTCACACAATGGTTGATTAGCAGGCCTTGGTGGTTTGAAGTGCACGTGTGAGATTTGAACGGGAGGAGGAGCGACACTCTTCTTTCGCTCTCTCGCTCCTCTATCGCTCTCACCCCATCTCCTCTCTCAGAGCGACCATGACTTTTTCGTTTTGTGTTATTTTTCAAAGAGCACTTGTGTGACAGGTGGCGTTTTATGGCACGCTACACCATTGAGTTTTGAAAGCATTTTATTGCATTGCTCCGACACCCACAAATGTTATTAATCATTTTTAGTTCTGTTTCTTTAGATGAATATAGAATGGAAATGTGTCAAACTATTGGGAGTAAGAAACTAACAACGTAAGAAAAAACCAGCTGACAATGTCAGATTTGTACCTTTTTAAAAACATGAAATGAAAAATATTTTAATGAACATAATTAACGATCAAAAATGTACCTGCATCTTCATGACTACTACATTCATTAGTCGGTCTCTAGACACCTCGGCTTACAGGTGCTGGGCTAACCTTTAAAATGTAGACGTTACAAAGCTGTTCTAGGACTGGAATCCCCACGGTTCTAGTGATATAAAGTTCTTACCTAACCACTTCCATTAGGAGTTCCTATACCTTCATTAAGAACAGAAAAAACTAAGTGCTGAAGTTGTGCGTTTATATATTAAATGCCATTAGAATGTGAGCTTGCATTCCCCAGAGTATAGACAGGCCCAGCTAGGAGGAAATTAGTAGTGGTTGGAATAGATTGTGTCTTAAAATAGTTGATGTTAGGAAAAGGAATTCAGCTGTGTGTGTGTGTGTGGGGAGGGGGGGGGGGGGGTGTATATGTGTGTGTATATGCCTCTCAGACAGGTTCTGAGTGTCATGTTTGCATTGAGGCCTGGCCATTGTTTAGGTCTGGTGTTCAACAGTGTTGCAGTGAATCTGCAGTTGTCTCGTTAAACTAGGACATATGCTGTAGGTGTTCCAGTTTCCCAGCTAACAGCTAACCAGTGACAGGTGTGGCCCTGCAAAATGCACAGATTGCACAGAGACTAGAAAGAGCTCATGATATTAAACAGAGTGGTGTGGATAGCGTGGGTGTGCGAGTGCACTGTGGTGGCACCTGGAATTTTTAGTTTAAAGATCCAGCCGAGAACAGAATAAAGGATAAAGATGGTAACTGTTCTCTCTCAGAAGTAGGGGGGCTGTGAAATCCAAGGCTGCTGGGCCACGGACCCCCCTGCTCTATTCACTTTAAAGGCATACGCCCACACACACACGAAGACGCACACAGACACACACTCTCCCCTGTCCCTTCCCCAGCCATGTCAAAAGGCTTCCTGTTTACATGTGCTTGGCGTCTCACGTAGCCAGAGGCGTGGAAGAGAGTGTGTCCAA
>NC_143040.1:22812500-22947500 GCF_057628025.1 Oncorhynchus mykiss
AAAAATCCTGTCATTTCCATCCCTAACTATAACATTTTCCGACAAGATAGAACTGCCAAAGGGGGCGGAGTTGCAATATATTGCAGAGATAGCCTGCAGAGTTCTGTCATACTACTATCCAGGTCTGTGCCCAAACAATTCGAGCTTCTACTTTTAAAAATCCACCTTTCCAGAAATAAGTCTCTCATCGTTGCCACTTGGTATAGACCCCCTTCAGCCCCCAGCTGTGCCCTGGACACCATATGTGAATTGATTGCCCCCCATCTATTTTCAGAGTTCGTACTGTTACAGTGCCTTGCGAAAGTATTCGGCCCCCTTGAACTTTGCGACCTTTCGCCACATTTCAGGCTTCAATCATAAAGATATAAAACTGTATTTTTTTGTGAAGAATCAACAACAAGTGGGACACAATCATGAAGTGGAACGACATTTATTGGATATTTCAAACTTTTTTAACAAATCAAAAACTGAAAAATTGGGCGTGCAAAATTATTCAGCCCCTTTACTTTCAGTGCAGCAAACTCTCTCCAGATGTTCAGTGAGGATCTCTGAATGATCCAATGTTGACCTAAATGACTAATGATGATAAATACAATCCACCTGTGTGTAATCAAGTCTCCGTATAAATGCACCTGCACTGTGATAGTCTCAGAGGTCCGTTAAAAGCGCAGAGAGCATCATGAAGAACAAGGAACACACCAGGCAGGTCCGAGATACTGTTGTGAAGAAGTTTAAAGCCGGATTTGGATACCAAAATATTTCCCAAGCTTTAAACATCCCAAGGAGCACTGTGCAAGCGATAATATTGAAATGGAAGGAGTATCAGACCACTGCAAATCTACCAAGACCTGGCCGTCCCTCTAAACCTTCAGTTCATACAAGGAGAAGACTGATCAGAGATGCAGCCAAGAGGCCCATGATCACTCTGGATGAACTGCAGAGATCTACAGCTGAGGTGGGAGACTCTGTCCATAGGACAACAATGCAAAACGTTATGTTTGGCGTAAAAGCAACACAGCTGAACACACCATCCCCACTGTCAAACATGGTGGTGGCAGCATCATGGTTTGGGCCTGCTTTTCTTCAGCAGGGACAGGGAAGATGGTTAAAATTGATGGGAAGATGGATGGAGCCAAATACAGGACCATTCTGGAAGAAAACCTGATGGAGTCTGCAAAAGACCTGAGACTGGGACGGAGATTTGTCTTCCAACAAGACAATGATCCAAAACATAAAGCAAAATCTACAATGGAATGGTTCAAAAATAAACATATCCAGGTGTTAGAATGGCCAAGTCAAAGTCCAGACCTGAATCCAATCGAGAATCTGTGGAAAGAACTGAAAACTGCTGTTCACAAATGCTCTCCATCCAACCTCACTGAGCTCGAGCTGTTTTGCAAGGAGGAATGGGAAAAAATGTCAGTCTCTCGATGTGCAAAACTGATAGAGACATACCCCAAGCGACTTACAGCTGTGATCGCAGCAAAAGGTGGCGTTACAAAGTATTAACTTAAGGGGGCTGAATAATTTTGCACGCCCAATTTTTCAGTTTTTGATTTGTTAAAAAAGTTTGAAATATCCAATAAATGTCGTTCCACTTCATGATTGTGTCCCACTTGTTGTTGATTCTTCACAAAAAAATACAGTTTTATATCTTTATGTTTGAAGCCTGAAATGTGGCAAAAGGTCGCAAAGTTCAAGGGGGCCGAATACTTTCGCAAGGCACTGTAGGTGACCTGCTTAACACCCCGGCCGTTCTACAATCTTTGCTAGATGCCCTCAATCTCACACAAATTATCAAGGAACCTACCAGGTACAACCCTAAATCCGTAACCATGGGCACCCTCATAGATATCATCCTGATCAATTTGCCCTCTAAATACACCTCTGCGGTCTTCAACCAGGATCTCAAGTTTCACTGCCTCATTGCCTGCGTGCGTAATGGTTCCGCAATCAAACAACCACCCCTCATCACTGTCAAACGCTTCCTAAAACACTTCAGCGTGCAGGCCTTTCTAATCGACCTGGCCCGGGTATCCTGGAGCAGGATATTGATCTCATCCCATTAGTAGAGGATGCCTGGTTGCTGTTTAAAAGTGCTTTCCTCACCATATTAAATAAGCATGCCCCGTTCAAAAAATGTAGAACTAAGAACAGATATAGCCCTTGGTTCACCCCAGACTTGACTGCCCTTGATCAGCACAAAAACATCCTGTGGCGTACTGCATTAGCATCAAATAGCACCCGCGATATGAAACTTTTCAGGGAAGTCAGGAAGCAATATACTCATTTAGTTAGGAAAGCTAAGGCTAGCTTTTTCAAACTTAAATTTGCATCATGTAGTACTAATTCCCAAATGTTTTGGGACACTGTAAAGTTAATAGAGAATAAGAACACCTTAGGTGTCTGAGGCTAGGAAACACTGTCACCACCGATAAATCTACGATAATTTCAATAAGTATTTCTCTACGGCTGGCCATGCTTTCCACCTGGCTACCCCTACCCCGGCCAACAGCTCAGCACCCCCTGCAGAAACTTACTCAAGCCCCCCCCCCCCCCCCCCCCCACTTCTCCCTCACACAAATCCAGACAGCTGATGTTCTGAAAGAGCTGCAAAATCTGGATCCCTACAAATCCATCTGGACCTCTCTTTCAAAAAATGATCCACTGAAATTGTTGCAACCCCTATTACTAGCCTGTTCAACCTCTCTTTTGGAAAGCTGCTGCGGTCAACCTCCTCTTCAAAGGTTGACACACTCTAGACACAAACTGTTATAGACCTATATCCATCCTGCCCTCCCTTTCTAAAATCTTCGGAAGCCAAGTTAACAAACAGATCACACCACTATTTCGAATCCCACCATACCTTCTCCACTATGCAATCTGGTTTCCAAGCTGGTCATGGGTGCACCTCAACCACACTCAAGGTCCTAAATTATATCATAACGGCCATTGATAAAAGACAGTACTGTGCAGCCGTCTTCATCGCCCTGGCCAAGGCTTTCGACTCTGTCAAAAACCACATTCTTATCGGCAGACTCAACAGCCTTGGCATCTCAAATGACTGCTTCGCCTGGTTCACCAACTACTTCTCAGATAGAGTTCAGTGTGTCAAATCGGAGGGCCTGTTTTGTGGACCTCTGACAGTCTCAATGGGGGTGCCACGGGGTTCAATTCTCAGGCCGACTCTTTTCTCTGGTTATATCAATGATGTCGCTCTTGCTGCTGGTGATTCTCTGATCCACCTCAACGCAGACAACACCATTCTATATACATCTGGCCCTTCTTTGGACAGTGTGTTAACAAACCTCCAAACAAGCTTCAATGCCATACAACTCTCCTTCCGTGGCCTCCAACTGCCTTTACTAAAACTAAATGCCATGCTCTTCAACCGATTGCTGCCCGCACCCGCCCGCCCGACTAGCATCACTACTCTGGACGGTTCTGACTTAGAATATGTGGACAACTACAAATACCTAGGTGTCTGGTTAGACTGTAAACTCTCCTTCCAGACTCAATTAAGCATCTCCAATTCGATCTAGAATCGGCTTCCTATTTCGCAACAAAGCCTCCTTCACTCATGCTGCCAAACATACCCTCGTAAAACTGACTATCCTACCGATCCTTGACTTCAGTGATGTCCTCATATACTACTTTGGCCTCATATCCTACCCACCACTCTGACCTGTATGCTCTCGTTGGCTGGCTTCATATTCGTCGCCAAACCCACTGGCTCCAGGTGTTCTATACGTCTTTGCTAGATAAAGCCCCGCCTCATCTCAGCTCACTAGGCACCATGGCAACAGTCACCTTTAGCACACGCTCCAGCAGGTATATTTCACTGGTCATCCCCAAATTCAACACTTCCTTTGGCCGCCTTTCCTTCCAGTTCTCTGCTGCCAATGACTGGAACTAATTGCAAAAATCACTGAAGCTGGAGTCTTATATCTTCCTCTCTAACTTTAAGCATCAGCTGTCAGAGCAGCCGATCACTGTACCTGTACACAGCCAATCTGTAAATAGCACATCCTACTACCTCATCCCCATATTGTTACTTATCCTCTTGCTCTTTTGCACCCCAGTATCTCTACGTGCACATCATCATCTGCACATCTATCACTATCACCAGTGTTTATGCTAAATTGTAATTATTTCGCCTCTATGGCCTATTTATTGCCTTACCTCCCTAGTCTTCTACATTTGTACACACTTGCACACACAGATTTGTCTATTGTGTTATTGACTGTACATTAGTTTATTTGTAACTCTGTGTTGTTTTTGTCGCACTGCTTTGCTTTATCTTGGCCAGGTCGCAGTTGTAAATGTTGTAAACTTGTTCTCAAGTGGCCATCCTGGCTAAATAAATGTTTTTTTTTTACATTGTGGTGAGTTATTCACAATTTTCGATTAACAAATAAGTTTTATATGTAAAATGGTTAAATAAAGCGCTAAATTATTGATCTGAGTCAGCCTGGACCCTCAGTCTCAGCTACTGTCAGCTAGTTATCCCCCAGGATCTGTGTCAGCCTGGATCCTCAATCTCAGCTACTGTCAGCTAGTTATCCCCCAGGATCTGTGTCAGCCTGGACCCTCAGTCTCAGCTACTGTCAGCTAGTTATCCCCCAGGATCTATGGCAGCCTGGACCCTCAGTCTCAGCTACTGTCAGCTAGTTATCCCCCAGGATATATGGCAGCCTGGACCCTCAGTCTCAGCTACTGTCAGCTAGTTATCCCCCAGGATCTGTGTCAGCCTGGACCCTCAGTCTCAGCTCTGTCAGGTAGTTATCCCCCAGGATCTGTGTCAGCCTGGATCCTCAGTCTCAGCTACTGTCAGCTAGTTATCCCCCAGGATATATGGCAGCCTGGACCCTCAGTCTCAGCTACTGTCAGCTAGTTATCCCCCAGGATCTGTGTCAGCCTGGACCCTCAGTCTCAGCTCTGTCAGCTAGTTATCCCCCAGGATCTATGGCAGCCTGGACCCTCAGTCTCAGCTACTGTCAGCTAGTTATCCCCCAGGATATATGGCAGCCTGGACCCTCAGTCTCAGCTACTGTCAGCTAGTTATCCCCCAGGATCTGTGTCAGCCTGGACCCTCAGTCTCAGCTCTGTCAGGTAGTTATCCCCCAGGATATGTTGCAGCCTGGACCCTCAGTCTCAGCTACTGTCAGCTAGTTATCCCCCAGGATAACTAACACAGTGAGGGGACACACAAGCACACATAGACACATGCACACACACACACACACACACACACACACACACACACACACACACACACACACACACACACAGATACCTGCACCCACAGACATACACACACCCACAGAGACACACACAGGCACACACACAGAGACACACACAGACACACACTCTATTGCTCACATTCTTCTGTCCTTGTCTATCAGTGTATCAGTGTTTTGTTACTTGTCATGTTTTGTGATATTTGTGGACCCCAGGACAGTAACTGCTTTTGGAACGCGAATGGGGAAAGAAATAAACCACTAAACGGTTGTGTTCTAATGTCACTACAGGGTGTGTGTAGTGTAAAACTCTCTATCTGCAGGATTCCCAGAGGACTTGTTGTAAGACCTTTTGATTTGATTTAAGGTGCACCATAAAAGATCCTGATTTGTTTTTGAAAATATCTACTTTGTATCATCAGTTGGAGTCCAGGACTGTGTTCAGTCTTACTCCAGGTCCCTCTGTTCAGAATAGTCTCCCAAAATGTTATTCAAATATTTATTTTTTCTCATAATTCAGGCCCTATGTGTACACATTAATGGAAACAACGCAATCCTCCTCAGTTACTAGTGCCCAAGTCAATCGATTCACTACTCTTACCTTGTAGGCTAGACAACAACAGGGCCCCCAAAACAAGCTAAGGAATCTTCTCACAGGATTACTTTTGTGTGTGTGAAAAGAGGGAGCACTGAAGTGTAGCCTGAACGCTCCGGCCGTCAGTCTCAGGGGGTTAAAGTGAGCTGGGGAGTACACGCACACACACACACACACACACACACACACACACACACACACACACACACACACACACACTAGTGTTGTTGTTAGTGACCCAGGAACTTCCCAGTGTGTCAGCATCAGCATGGGTTTCTCTTTGTTCCGGTGGATGATCTATCTGAGGCCTGACCACTCACCCTGATCACAGACAACAGCAGCCATGTTGACACTGAAACCCCAACACTTCCTGTCCTGTTCAGTGGCTGTGGGGCGCTGGGTGGCAAGGGGGGGATGGGGAGACCTGACTGGGGATGGGGACGTGGAGACCTGACTGGGGATGGGGACTGTAGGGACAGGGAGGCTATCACACAGCATAAGAGGCTATCACACAGAGACATAAGAGGCTATCACATAGAAGCATACGAGTCTATCACACAGAGGCATAAGAGGCTATCACACAGAGACATAAGAGGCTATCACACAGAGGCATACGAGGCTATCGCACAGAGGCATACGAGGCTATCGCACAGAGGCATAAGAGGCTATCGCACAGAGGCATAAGAGGCTATCGCACAGAGGCATAAGAGGCTATCGCACAGAGGCATAAGATGCTATCACACAGAGGCATAAGAGGCTATCGCACAGAGGCATAAGAGACGATCACACTCACACATACAACTGAAGTCGGAAGTTTACATACACCTTACCCAAATACATTTAAATTCAGTTTTTCACAATTCCTGACATTTAATCCTAGTAAAAAGTCCCTGTCTTCAGTTAGAATCACCACTTTATTTTAAGAATGTCAGAATAATAGTAGAGAGAATTATTTATTTCAGATTTTATTTCTTTCATCACATTCCCAGTGGGTCAGAAGTTTACATACACTCAATTAGTATTTGGTAGCATTGCCTTTAAATTGTTTAACTTGGGTCAAATGTGTCGGGTAGCCTTCCACAAGCTTCCCACAATAAGTTGAGTGAATTTTGGCCCATTCCTCCTGACAGAGCTGGTGTAACTGAGTCAGGTTTGTAGGCCTCCTTGCTCACACACGCTTTTCCAGTTCTGCCCACAGATTTTCTATAGGCTTGAGGTCAGGGCTTTGTGATGGCCACTCCAATACCTTGACTTTGTTGTCCTTAAGCCATTTTGCCACAACTTTGGAAGTATGCTTGGGGGTCATTGTCCATTTGGAAGACCCATTTGCGACCAAGCTTTAACTTCCTGACTGATGTCTTAAAATGTTGCTTCAATATATCCACATAGTTGTTCTTACTCATGATGCCATCTATTTTGTGAAGTGCACCAGTCCCTCCTGCAGCAAAGCACCCCCACAACCTGATGCTGCCACCCCCGTGCTTCACGGTTGGGATGATGTTCTTCGGCTTGCAAGCCTCCCCCGTTTTCCTCCAAACATAACGATGGTCATTATGGCCAAACAGTTCTATTTTTGTTTCATCAGACCAGAGGACATTTCTCCAAAAAGTATGATCTTTGTCCCCATGTGCAGTTGCAAGCCGTAGTCTGGCTTTTTTATAGCGGTTTAGGAGCAGTGGCTTCTTCCTTGCTGAGCGGCCTTTCAGGTTATGTTGATATAGGACTCGTTTTACTGTGGATATAGATACTTTTGTACCTGTTTCCGCCAGCATCTTCATAAGGTCCTTTGCTATTGTTCTGGGATTGATTTGCACTTTTCCCATGGTGTTTATACTTGCGTTGTTTATTGTTTGTACAGATTAACATGGTACCTTCAGGCGTTTGGAAATTGCTAGCAAGGATGAACCAGACTTGTGAAGGTCTTGACTGATTTCTTTTGATTTTCCGATGATGTCAAGCAAAGAGGCACTGAGTTTGAAGGTAGGCCTTGAATAACATCCACAGGTACACCTCCAATTGACTCAAATGATGTTAATTAGCCTATCAGAAGCTTCTAAAGCCATGACATCATATTCTGGAATTTTCTAAGCTGTTTAAAGGCACAGTCAACTTAGTGTATGTAAACTTCTGACCCCCTGAAATTGTGATACAGTGAATTATAAGTGAAATAATCTGTCTGTAAACAGCTGTTGGAAAAAGGACTTGTGTCATGCACAAAGTAGATGTCCTAACCGACTTGCCAAAACTATAGTTTGTTAACAAGAGATGTGTGGAGTGGTTGAAAAACGAGTTTTAATGACTCCAACCTAAGTGTATGTAAACTTCCTACTTCAAATGTACATGAACAGGATCTAGATATATACTCCACCCAGTAGAACAGGTCATTCATTTAAATACCAGTCACCAGGCCCAGCCCAGCTCTTTCTTCCCTGTGTGTGTGTGTGTGTGTGTGTGTGTGTGTTACAGTGCGTGTGACGTGAGCCGTGTTGTATTTAATAACTGTCCTGTCAGAATACGCCCCAAATGGCATCATATTCCCTTTGTAGTGCACTACTTTCGAGCACGGCCCATGGGGCTCTGGGTAAAAGTAGTGCACTACAATGGGAATAGGGTGCCATTTGTGGCTCAGCCAGGTTTATTCCACTACATCGTTTGCGTTGCCGACCATTTTAATATATTAATCAAACCTCCCCGAGGATGATGGAGAGGGAGAAACAAGACAAACCATTTTCAATATGGTTTTAATCAGTAGCTGGGGAGGCCAAGAGGTCACCCCCCCCCCCCCCCCCACACACACACACACACACACACACACACACACCCTTGCTTCTCCCTTTTGTCTCTGTGATTTCATCCATTAGTGTGACGACTCAACATCTAGGCAGATCCAACACACACACACACAGGCCCACACAATCACACACACACGCTACTTAAAATGAAAAAGTCCAACGCCATACAATAAACATGGCTCACAGCTCTTGAATCTTGTGTGTATTCCCACAACTGCCTAGGAGATCATGATATTGTCACACACACACACACACACACACACACACACACACACACACACACACACACACACACACACACACACACACACACACACACACACACACACAGACAGGGAACGTCTGTTTAGTAAAACCCAGAGGCTGAACATGCAGGTGGGCTGATGCATAATATTAAGCTAGAATACATGCTATTGGGAGTGTGAAGCAGACCTCCCAGGAAGAGAGCAATCTGCTGAGCGGCACTGGAAACAGATCTCAAGCATGTATGTACAGTGTGTGTGTGTGTGCGTGCGTGCGTATATATGTGTGCACAGTCATCAGCACAGTGAGGAGAGATACAGCTCTAATGATAGAGCAACGGAGGGGGTGTGTGTGCTCATACTGCATGTACCCAGGTGTTTTTCTCCTTTTTGTATGCGTGTCTGTGTGTGTACTGGTGTACAGGTGTTTCCATTCACAGGACAGGCTAGGTGGTAGAGCCTCTGTCATCCAGGGCTTGAGTTCATAGCCCGTACCCTTGTAAAGGACTGATACGCTGTCACACCTTTATCCACTGTGTCATATGTCAGGAGATTACAGACAGGCGTGGCGGTGAATGGCAGACCCAGGGAGAAGGCCAGGTGTCACTGCCAGGGCCTGGACTAGGATGAAAGACTCACTTCTGGTTTTATGGTGAGCCAACGGCAAGCTGTGGCAGTCACAGGTTGTGTCCCAAATGACAGCCTATTCCATATGTAGTGCACTTCTGTTGACCAGCGCACTGGCCAAAAGTAGTGCTCTATATAGGGAATAGGGTGCTATTTGGGACGGAGCCCCGGTTTAGCTAACCCTCTGGTTCTAAAGTTCACCAAACAGCGAACTATGCCCCCCTCCTTCCCCCTCCAGCTAGAACTCCACTTCACAACCTTGGCACAGCGAGGCACCTAAAGCGCCAGCGCCAGAAGAATGTGAATATGTCGTTTCTCAATCCGCCCTGTCGTCAAACTTAAAATGGCCGCCTCCTCCAGGGCACACTTTAATAGTGTCTAGTAAAACCAGAGGCGGGGTTTTGAAAAGCCGTCGCCGTGCCCATTACCGTGGGGATGTTCCACAGGCAGGCTCTGTGTGTCTGGCTCTTCTGATGTTATTAGCTGGGCGGTTTGGTGCACTAACATAACATACCAGCTTTTAGTGCACTGGCTGTGGGCTAATGGAGGTAGCAGTACGGCGCTAGCAAAGTAGGCACAAAGTAGTGTCCAGCAATTATTCATAAACCCCAATCAGAAAACGTGTAGCCATCAGGATTAGTTGAAATCAGGGAGAAATGAGTGAAATCGGCCAATCAGCCCTCCAGATGGCTTTGGGCATCCGGTTGCTCCCACTGACTGATCCTCGACTGAGCCTTTTTGGCCAAGAACACTAACTTTCCCCTCAAATCCACCTTTGCCATTAATGAGTGAGGACAAGTCCGTACCTGCATCCCAAATAGCACCCTATTCCATACAAGCCCTGGTCAACAGTAGTGCACTAAATAGGAGTGATGGTGGCATTTGGGACGCAACACTAATGCGTGGGGAAAGAGTCTAAAGCTGGTTTAGCCTGGGGAGGGTCTGGTCTAAGAGAGCGAGAGAGAGAGAGAGAGAGGAAGAGAGGGAGGGAGGGAGAGAGATAGGGAGGGAGAGAGAGAAGGAGAGAGATGGAGGGAGAGAGAGAGAGGAAGAGAGGGAGGGAGGGAGGGAGAGAATGACAGAGAGGGAGGGAGAGAGAGAGAGGAAGAGAGGGAGGGAGGGAGGGAGAGAGAGAGGGAGAGAGAGAGAGAGGAAGAGAGGGAGGGAGGGAGAAAGAGAGGGAGAGAGAGAGAGAGAGGAAGAGAGGGATGGAGAGAGAGAGCGAGAGAGAGAGGGCAGAGCGCGCCACACAGTACAGGCCATCTGTGGCCAGTTTAAGAAGCAAGAAATTGGATCGGCGACAAGACACACTGTTTATCTCTCTCTAAGTCTGGGGCCTCTTAGACTGCTCTTTTCTACTCCGTGCGTGAACAGGCACACACACACACACACACACCACTACTCTTCGGCACACCACCGCTCTAGCAGAAAATTCTAACATGGGACAACTGTTATTGGACCATTTTTATAAATGTAACACTTGTGTTTACAACTGGAAAATTTAACCCCTCATTACAAGCTTGAATCCCTAAGAGCTGTTGATTTGGGTTTGATAGGGTAGTTCTGTGTGTGTGTGTGTGTGTGTGTGTGCGCGCACAGCAATCATCTGGAATCATTGGAGGGTTTCAGGGCTTCAATCAGTCTGAATTAGCCGATCAATCCACCAGCCAGTCCCCTCCAATCTACCCCAGAGTGGGGAGGTTGTATTCACTGCCAGGCCTCTTTATTGTGTGTGTGCATTAATCAGGCCCTATTCACGGACTGGAGGAGGTCCTCCAGTACACATGCACACATATACGCACGCACACACGCACTAACACACATATACACACACACATACACAGACATGCATGTGCACACTCACGTACCTACGTAAACACACGTGCACACACACACACTCACTGAAACGTCCATGAGAGACAGCTCTCAATTCATTATGTTGTTCATGACTTGCTTTGATTGCCATCATACCCATCCTGCTCATCACTATCAAGTTCATTATGCATCTTTGTTCATCTAAAAAACGTCCGCCGTCTGTCTCCTAGCAGATCTTTGTCCCACCAGGGACCAGGCCAGTGTTACACACCCTGCGTGTGTCTGAAATAACACCCTATTCCCTATGTAGTGAACTACTTTTGACCAGGGCCCATTGGAAAAAAGTAGTACACTTTATAGGGAATAGGGTGCCATTTTGGACACAAGCCCTATTTAATTACAATGCTTAGCCTGCTAGAAAGTAATTACCCAGACGCGGAGTCATATCGCTGACTACAGCCTATCTACAGTAAATGTAACACGGTTCTTCTCCTCCTAGGTGTTAAGATCAATTGAATTTCATAGGTCAGCTGGGATATTAATGTTAGTGATGGGTTACGGAGATCAGCTCTTTTCAATGAGGCCGAGGATAGGTGTGTGGGGAGACACACATGAGGACGCACACACACACACACACACACACACGACACACACGCGTCTGAACATCTCTATAATGCCGGCCATCAAAACGAGAGAGACGTAAAAGAGCTGCCATTAACAGGATAATGGGCCGATAACACCTCACGCCAAATGTAATCCCATCAGGGGTATCGATCAGGCCGTTTGATATCCGGGTGTCGTTAATGAATGTTTGACATAAAACGGATCTAAAAACCCTGACGCCAAGCCTTTCATCACCTTAGACCAGACCCCGACCCAGATTTATATCAAAAGCATTACCGCCATTATCCGCACTCTAATGTATTTCATATTTAAAGTACTGTAGGAAAGTGTCAAACAAACCCTCCTTTCTCATCTTCACTCCCACTAAGAAATACAGTATGGAGGTGAAAACTTAAATGGCAAATAGATTGAAAACTCATTTTGAACAAAGTTTCAAGGGCCTGTCATTAAATGTCATTATAAAGCCCTTTTTACACCAGCAGTTGCCACTCTGTCTCAAA
This sequence comes from Oncorhynchus mykiss, assembly GCF_057628025.1. Lineage (NCBI taxonomy): Eukaryota > Metazoa > Chordata > Actinopteri > Salmoniformes > Salmonidae > Oncorhynchus > Oncorhynchus mykiss. The sequence continues at coordinate 22,824,936 of NC_143040.1, forward strand.
GAATTCTCCCTATGGTGAGGTAGAATGGAAGCGTTTGGCTTCATAAATACATTAATCAGACCACAGAACCCCTCACACACAGACCCCTCTCCTCTCCTTCTCCCGTTGAGAGAGTCATTTCTTTATTAGTTTAAATAAGGGCTGTGAGAGAGGAGTGAGTCCCTCCTGTCTCACCTCTGACCCCTCCTGTCTGCCCCGTAGGCATATGGGGGTATAGTAGGGCGAAGGGGAGGTGGGGGAGTGAAGTGGGACATAGGGGGGTGGAGAGGGTCCCAGAGCTCCTTGTTGTCTAAACTCAGCTAACTGTATGATATGAGGGATATAAGAGGAAGTGTTCCTCTTATAGAAAAAGAGGGTGTAGAAAGTGACAGAAGAGGGGAGTGATGAGTGTCTGTTGAGAAAGAGAGAAATAGAGGTGGGTGGGTGGGTGGGGGTAGCAGCGGGCACATGCTGCTTTTTAAAGAGCGGGTTGATTCCGTTCTGCCTGGGTGAGCTGGAGGTCACTGCTGGTTAGCATCAAGGACACTCCTTCCTGTCCTCCTTCTCCCCACCCCACCTCTTTTAGCTTCTGTCTCTCTTCCCCCTCTTCTCCCTTTCCCTCCCCCACTCACTGATTGAATCTGTCTGTCTCCCCCGCTTGAGTAAGGGTTCAGTCTCAGGTTCATGTATCCAAACCCACACTAGCACTACCATTTTTAAAAAGCAATGTATTTGCCACACAATAGTCAAATGCCAGTATGGCCGTTTTAATCAAGCCCCAGTCCCCCATCTACACCTTTAGACAGCCACTGTGTTAGTCTACCCCCGTGTGGCGCTGGTGGCTCAGAGCGGAGGTGGCTCTACTCTGCCGAATAACTCACACAGAACAACGCTCTACTCCGCTCCTCCTCTCTTGCCCCAGAGGCTTGTGGGAAATGTGGAGTCAGCTGTTCCGACGAGGAGCTCTCGGGTGACTCGCCCGATGCCATGACATGTGACAGGACAGGACATCACGGGACCAGACACCGATGCTCAGGGAGGGAAAAGAGAGAGGGAGAAAGAGGGATAGGGAGAGAGAGGAGGGAGGGAGGAGGAAGAGAAAGTTTGGGAGGAGTTACAGAGGAGGAAATGAGACGAGAGAGCGAATGGATGGAGAGAGAACAGAAAAGGGGAAGTCAGTGGGGGAGAGAGAGATAGATGGGTGAATACAGAGAAGGATGGACAGAAGTGAAGAGAAGAGAGCAGTGGTCGTCAGGGGTGATGGAGGCAAAGAGGGGGGAGGAGGAGGGGGAGGGGCAGAGAGAGATAGATGGGTGAATACAGAGAAGGATGGACAGAAGTGAAGAGAAGAGAGCAGTGGTCGTCAGGGGTGATGGAGGCAAAGAGAGGGGAGGAGGAGGAGGGGGGAGGTAGGAAATAGGAAGAGAGTAATGGTCTAAACTCACCAAAGGTGTGTGGGATATATTTTAGAATGCATTGTTTTGAATTATAATGACCCAAGCGAAGCCGGGTGGGCGGGTTGTCTGCTTTGACGCGTCGCTCAATTAGAACGTGTCTCTTTTTTGTTGGTGTTTTATCGCTGGCGCTGTAGTCACACAAAACAATAAAACATGTCAATGTTAACTTTTTCCGAGCTCATTTGAAGAGGTAGCGAAGGGTTGAGGCTTTACCATACATCCTAAGTTAGACCATCCACTTATGGAAACACAACATCGCGATCAGCAAAGATGATTGGAGATATGGACTATCCTGCGAGCGTACAGTCCCTGCTCTGGCCTTCCTTCCTCCCGCCCTGCTCCGCCCGCCTCTGGTGACTTTTCCGCTTTACCGAGACCGAGAGAGAGAGACGGAGCGAGGGAGTGTGTGCAGGAAGAGCGCGGGTGAGACTCTAAAGTCATGTATTAATCATTACTCCTTCCTGTGGGCTACCGTCAGAGGGCTGAGGGAGAGCAATGCCAGACCCAGAGCCACCATCATGATGCAGTATGTGCCTGTGGTCCTGTTCGAAACCGCTATCAGTCCATATCCATCCCTGCCTCCTTTTCTCCATTTGCACACTCACTCCATCCATCAGTAAGTGTAACTGGAACATGTTGCAGGGCGAGAGGGAATGACCGTTATACCTGGATCCATTAACCTCATAGTACTCTGTGTGTGTGTGTGTGTGTGTGTGTGTGTGTGTGTGTGTGTGTGTGTGTGTGTGTGTGTGTGTGTGTGTGTGTGTGTGTGTGTGTGTGTGTGTGTGTGTGTGTGTGTGTGTGTGTGTGTGTGTGTGTGTGTGTGTGTGTGTGTGCGCACACTGAAGTGGTGAATAGCCAGAGCAACACCATAGTATTCCCAGAATTGTAAGTCTGGAGACACAAAGCTTGTAGTTAATGGGTCTTGAAGTCATTGTGTGAGAACCGTCTCACTTTTTTTTGTTGGAAAGATATCAATGAAGTGTGGTGAAAGCCCACACACACTCGACTTCGAATCAAGACGCCATGACACATTAAAGCTCACAGCTGTTTTCCAGGCAGAAGTGCCCAACTGATATAAAGGTTATGGGGAATAGAAAGGCTATAATTATTATCTCCAGACTACACTGGCACCACTCATCTCTATGGTGGGTTTTCATCTATAGATGACTTTCAGGAAGTTAGACTCCCACTCACAGTGGCAACACTGCTATAATAGGTACAGTTAAGTCGGAAGCCTACATACACTTAGGTTGGAGTCATTAAAACTCGTTTTTCAACCACTCCATAAATTTCTTGTCAACAAACTATAGTTTTGGCAAGTCGGTTAGGACATCTACTTTGTGCATGACACAAGTCATTTTTCCAACAATTGTTTACAGACAGATTATTTCACTTATAATTCACTGTATCACAATTCCAGTGGGTCAGAAGTGTACATGCACTAAGTTGACTGTGCCTTTAAACAGCTTGGAAAATTCCAGAAAATGATGTCAAGACTTTAGAAGCTTCTGATAGGCTAACTGACATAATTTGAGTCAATTGGAGATGTACCTGAGGATGTATTTCAAGGCCTACCTTCAAACTCAGTGCCTCTTTGCTTGACATCATGGGAAAATCAAAAGAAATCAGCCAAGACCTCGGAAAAAAATTTGGAGACCTCCACAAGTCTGGTTCATCCTTGGGAGATCAGCAAGGAAGAAGCCACTGCTCCAAAATTACCATAAAAAAGCCAGACTACGGTTTGCAACTGCACATGGGGATAAAGATCGTAATTTTTGGAGAAATGTCCTCTGGTCTGATGAAATAGAACTGTTTGGTCATAATGACCATCGTTATGTTTGGAGGTTAAAGGGGAGGCTTGCAAGCCGAGGAACACCATCCCAACCGTGAAGCACGGCGGTGGCACCATCATGTTGTGGAGGGGCTTTGCTGCAGGAGGGACTGGTGCACTTCACAAAATAGATGGCATCATGAGGCAGGAACATTATGTGGATATATTGAAGCAACATCTCAAGACATCAGTTAAAGTTTGGTAGGCAAATGGGTCTTCCAAATTGACAATGACCCCAAGCATACTTCCAAAGTTGTGGCAAAATGGCTTAAGGACAACAAAGTCAAGGTATTGGAGTGGCCATCACAAAGCCCTGACCTCAATCCCATAGAACATTTGCGGGCAGAACTGAAAAAGTGTGTGCAAGCAAGGAGGCCTACAAACCTGACTCGGTTATACCAGCTCTGTCAGGAGGAATGGGCCAAAATTCACCCAATTTATTGTGGGAAGCTTGTGGAAGGCTACCCGAAACGTTTGACCAAAGTTAAACAATTTAAATGCAATGCTACCAAATACTAATTGAGTGTATGTAAACTTCTGACCCACATGGAATGTGATGAAAGAAATAAAAGCTGAAATAAACTATTTTTCTGACATTTTACACTCTTAAAATAAAGTGGTGATCCTAACTGACCTAAGACATGGAATTTTTACTAGGATTAAATGTCAGGAATTATGAAAAAAAGAGGTTTACATTTATTTTGCTAAGATGTATGTAAACTTCCGACTTCATCTGTATGTCTCCAGATAACACAGCCACCACTGATCTCTAAGGTGGTGGGTTTTCTGTACCGTAGATGACTATTAGACAGTTTGTCTCTAGACTACATTGGTACCAGTGCTGTAAGGGCTAGAGCTGTACGGGTAGGGTATGCATCTACTAGGCATTCACACGCACACACACACACACACACATGCACGCGCGTGGACACACACACACAGATGTCACATGGCGCCGGAGAGGATGGCTCGTAACCATACAGAGCATGCCCCCATTCTCATCGACGGGGCTGTAGTGGAGCAGGTTGAGAGCTTCAAGTTCCTTGGCGGCCACATCACCAACAAACTAACATGGTCCAAGCACACCAAGACAGTCGTGAATAGGGCACGACAAAACCCCCTCAGGAGACTGTGAAAGATTTGGCATTGGTCCTCAGATGCTCAAAAGGTTCTACAGCTGCACCATCGAGAGCATCACTGCCTGGTTGCATCACTGCCTGGTATGGCAACTGCTCGGTCTTCGACCGCAAGGCACTACAGACGGTATTGCGTACGGCCCAGTACATCACTGGGGCCAAGCTTCCTGCCATCCAGGACCTCTTGTCACTCTCTGACTGTAGATATCTCTGTTTTCTTTGTATTTTGCTTAGGTCAGGGTGTGACGAGGGTGGGTATGCTAGTTTTTGTATTTTTGTATATAGGGTGTTTGTATGTCTAGGGGTTTTGTAGGTCTAGATAATTGTATGTCTATGGTGGCCTGATATGGTTCCCAATCAGAGGCAGCTGTTTATCGTTGTCTCTGATTGGGGATCATATTTAGGTAGCCATTTTCCCTTTTATGTTCGTGGGTTCTTGTCTAGTTGCCTGTCAGCACTCGTTTGTATAGGGTCACATTTTGTTAGTTTGTTCAGTGTTTCATTCTTTTAATAAATTAAGAATGTACGAATACCACGCTGCTCCATGATCCGATCCTTATAACGATCGTGACACCTCTATACCAGGCGGTGTCAGAGGAAGGCCCTAAAAATTGTCAAAGACTCCAGCCACCCTAGTCATAGACTGTTCTCTCTGCTACCGTACGGCTAGTGGTACCGGAGCACCAAGTCTAGGTCCAAGAGGGTTCTAAACAGCTTCTTCCCCCAAGCCATAAGACTACTGAACATCTAATGAAATGGCTACCCAAACTATTTGTATTACTTGCATTGCCCCCCCCCCCCCCTTTACACTGCTGCTACTCTGTTATTATCTATGCATAAGTCACTTTAATAACTCTACCCACATGTATATAGTACCTCAATTACCTCAACTAACCTGTGCCCCCATTAGGGGTGGCAGGGTAGCCTAGTGGTTAGAGCGTTGGACCAGAAGGTTGCAAGTTCAAACCCCCGAGCTGACAAAGTACAAATCTGTCGTTCTGCCCCTGAACAGGCAGTTAACCCACTTTTCCAAGGCCGTCATTGAAAATAAGAATGTGTTCTTAACTGACTTGCCTAGTTAAATAAAGGTAAAATAAAAAATAAACATTGACTCTGTACCAGTACCCTCTGTATATAGCCTCGCAATTGTTATTTTACTGCTGCTGTTACTTTATTTCTTATTTTTTAAGTATTTTTCTTAAAACTGCATTGTTGGTTAAGGGCTTGTAAGTAGGCATTTCACTGTATTCACCGCATGTGACAAATCAAATTTTATTTGACACACACACACCCATACGCACACGCACACATACACAGACACACAACTGTCTGGCTGGCCCCGATGTCCCAAATGGCATGTTATTCCCAATACAGTACCTGCAGAACATTTTGTTTTGTTACAGTCTGAATTTAAATTTGATTAAGTTTAGTTTTTATGGCCTACACACAATCCCCCATAATGTCAAAGTGGAATTACGTTTTTCTACATTTTGACAAATGAATTGCAAATGAAAAGCTGAAATGTCCACAAGTATTTGGACATCTACTCGTCAAACATCTCATTCCAAAATCATGGGCATTAACAAGGAGTTGGTCCCCCCTTCTGGGAAAGCTTTCTAATAGATGTTGGAACATTGTTGCGGGGACTTGCTTCCATTCAGCCACACCAGCATTCGTGAGGTCGGGCACTGATGATGGGCGATTAGGCCTGGCTCGCTATCGGCGTTCCAATTCATCCCAAAAGTGTACGATGGGGTTGAGGTCAGGGCTCTGTGCAGGCTAGTCAAGTTCTTCCACACGATCTCGACAAATAATTTCTTTATGGACCTCGCTTTGTGCACAGGGACATTGTCACGCTGAAACAGGAAAGGACCTTCCCCAAATTGTTGCCACAAATTTGGAAGCACAGAATGGTCTAGAATGTCATTGTATGCTGGAGCGTTAACATCTCCTTCACTGGAGCTAAGGGATGAAAAACAGGCCCAGAGCATTATACCTCATCCACCAAACTTTACAGTTGGTACTATACATTCGGGCCGGTAACGTTCTCCTGGCATCCGCCAATCCCAGATTCGTCCTCCATCGAACTGCCAGATGGTGAAGCGTGATTCATCACTCGAGAGAAGAGGTTATACCAACTCCACAAGCATTAAACACTCCAGCCGACGCTTGGCATTGCGCATGGTGATCTTAAGCTTGTGTGCGGCTGCTCGGCCATGGAAACCCATTTCATGAAGCTCCCAACGAACAGTTCTTGTGCTGAGGTTGTTTCCAGAGGCAGTTTGGAACTCTATAGTGAGTGTTGCAACCGAGGATAGACAATTTTTACACGCTACATGCTTCAGCACTCAGTGGTTCCGTTCTGTGAGTTTATGTGGCCTACCTCTTCGTGGCTGAGCCATTGTTGCTCCTAGACGTTTCCAATTCACAATAACAGCACTTACAGTTTACAGACAACTGACTTGTTAGAAAGGTGGCATCCTTTGATGGTGCCAGATTGAAAGTCACTGAGCTCTTCAGTAAGGCTATTCTACTGTCAATGTTTGTCTATGGAGATTGCATGGCGGTGTGCTCGATTTTATACACCTATCAGCAACGAGTGTTGAAATAGCAGAAATACGCCTTTGCTTAACAAGTCACATAAGTTGCATCGACTCACTGTGTGCAATAATAGTGTTTCACATGGTTTTTAAATGACCTCATCTCTGTACCCCACACACAAATTATCTGTTAGGTCCCTCAGTGGAGCAGTGGATTTTGAAAACACAGGTTCAACCACAAAGACAGGGAGGTTTTCAAATGTCTTGCAAAGAAGGGCACCTATTGGTAAAATAAAAAAAAAGCAGACATTGAATATCCCTTTGAGAAATGTGAACTTATTAATTACACTTTGGATTGTGTATCAATACACCCAGTCACTACAAAGGTACAGGCATCCTTCCTAACTCAGTTGCCAGAGAGGAAGGAAACCGGTCAGGGTGGCCAATGGTGACTTTAAAACAGTTAGTTTAATTGATGTGATACAAGAAAACTGAGGATGGATCAACAACATTGTAGTTTCTCCACAATACTAACCTGATTGACAGAGTGAAAAGAAGGAAGCCTGTACAGAATAAAAAATATTCTAAAACATGCCTCCTGTTTGCAACAAGGCACTAAAGTAATACTGCAAAATATGTGGCAAAGCAATTAACTTTCTGTCCTAAATAGTGACAAGAAAGTGTTATGTTTGGGGAAAATCCGATACAACACATTACTGAGTGCCACTCTCCATATTTTCAAGCATAGTGATGGCTGCATCATAATATGAGTATACTTGTCATCGTTAAGGACTGGGGAGTTTTTCAGGAAGAACTGGGAGATTAATTCCCCTTTCAGCAGGACAACAACCCAAGCCAAGAATGCAGTGAATGTTCCTGAGTGTGCCGAGTTACAGTTTTGACTTAAATCTACCTAAAAATCTATGGCAAGACCTGAAAATGGTTGTCTAGCAATGTTCAACAAACAATTTGACAGAGCTTGAAGAATTTTGAAAAGAATAATGGGCACAAGCCAGGTGTGGAAAGCTCTTAGAGACGTACCCAGAAGTACTCACAGCTGTAATCTACGCCAAAGGTGCTTTTACAAAGTATTAACTCAGGGCATGTGAATACTTATGTAAATGATATATTTCTGTATTTAATTTGAAATACATTTTTAAACAATTATAAAAACATGTTTTCACTTTATCATTACGGGGTATTGTGTGTAGATGGAGGCGGAAAAAATCAATTTAATCAATTTTGAATTCAGGGTGTAACACAACAAAATGTGTAATAAGTCTAGGGGTATGAATACTTTCTGAAGGCACTGGCCCTGGAGACGTGGTTAGTTTGTTTCTGAGAAGTGGAGAGAAATCTCCCACGACAGGTGGAGCACTGGGAACTGTGTGGGTCTCCAGGTTGAAGGAAGGCAGCACTCTATTCAACACATGTACTCTAAAACACACACACACACACACGTTGTGTAGACATGCACACAGGCAGGCAAGCAGGCACGCACGCACACAGACATAAACACACACACTTTCACTTGCGCTTACATCACCACTTAAGTTCGATTTAATATTTCAAGGTTTCTGACACTCAGTTTTAATAAACCCAAGGAGAGCACTATCATATTAAAAGGATAGTTCACCCACATTACAAAATGAAACATTGGTTTCCTTACCCTCTAAGCATTCCAAGGACAAGGTATAGCAGCAATCCATGCTTTGGTTTGCTAACATTTAGCATTTATGACACAAATCCAATTCATGTCATGGTACCGATGTTAGCATTTTTCGTGCATGATGTCCAAATCATCCGAAAGTATCTGAAATTGATTGTTAAGCTTAATAAAGTCACTAATAGATGATCTCAGCATCATGCGTGAGAATTGCTAATATCTGTCCCATGAGTTGAATGTGATTTGGGCCACCAATGCTGAAAGGTTAACATGTGGAAACTAAACCAAAGCATGGGATTGCTGCCATACCTTGTCCATAGATTGCTTACAGGGTAAGGAAACCGATGGGCCATTTTGTCATGTGAGCGACCTGCCCCTTTAAGTAGAGGTCATTGAAATCTCATGTATCCATATAAGAGTGTTCTTAAAGAGGAATATAAAGTGGATTCAACCTTTATTTTCATAGCACTCAATAATGCTGAGTAATGTTGCGTTGAGTCACGATCTTAGACGCTGGCCAAGTGGGTGTGTGAATTTTTCTTTATTTCTACTATTTTCTACATTGTAGAATAATAGTGAAGACGTCAACACTATGAAATAACACACATGGATTCATGTAGTAGCCCAAAAAGTTCTTCAAAGTAGCCACCCTTTGCCACCCTTTGCCTTGATGACAGCTTTGCACACTCTTGGCATTCTCTTAACAAGCGTCATCACCTGGAATGCTTTTCAATTAGTTAACAGGTGTGTGGAATTTATTTCCTTCTTAATTCTTTTGAGCCAATCAGTTGTCTTGTGACAAGGTAGGGGTGGTATACAGAAGATAACCCTATTTGATAAAAGTCCATAATATGGCAAGAACAGCTCAAATAAGCAAAGAGAAATGACAGTCCATCATTACTTTAAGACATGAAGGTCAGTCAATCCGGAAAATGTCAAGAACTTTTAAAGTTTCTTCAAGTACAGTTGGAAAATCAATTCGCTCTATGATGAAACTGGCTCTCATGAGGACCGCCACAGGAAGACCCAGAGTCCTCTGCTGCAGAGGACAAGTTCATTAGAGTTACCAGCCTCAGAAATTGCAGCCCAAATAAATGCTTCACAGAGTTCAAGTAACAGACAGTAACTCAACATCAACTGTTCAGAGACTGTGCGAATCAGGCCTTCATGGTGGAATTGCTGCAAAGAAACCACTACTAACCACTAGCACACTAATAAGAAGAATACATTTGCTTGGGCCAAGAAACACAAGACTTTAGACCAGTGTCTTTGTGAGATGACCTCCGCATGTGTGGTTCCCACCGTGAAGCATGGAGGAGGAGGTGCTTTGCTGGTGACACTGTCTGTGATTTCTTTAGAATTCAAGACACACTTAACCAGCATGGCTACCACAGCATTCTGCAGCGATACCCTCTGGTTTGCACTTATTTTTTACCTCTATTTAACTAGGCAAGTCAGTTAAGAACAAATTCTTATTTTCAATGACGGCCTAGGAACAGTGGGTTAACTGCCTTGTTCAGGGGCAGAACGACAGATTTTTACCTTGTCAGCTCAGGGATTTGATCCTGCAACCTTTCGGTTACAAGTCCTACACTCTAACCACTAGGCTACCTGCCGCCCCTACACTCTAACCACTAGGCTACCTGCCACCCCTTAGTGGGACTATCATTTGTTTTTCAACAGGACCCAACACACCTCCAGTCTGTGTAAGGGCTATTTGACCAAGAAGGAGAGTGATGGAGTGCTGCGTCAGATGACCTGGCCTCCACAATCACCCGACCTCAACCCAAGTGAGATGGTTTGGGATGAGTTGGACCGCAGAGTGAAGGAAAAGCAGCCAACTAGTGCTCAGCATATGTGGGAACTCCTACTTTGTGTGTGAGAGAGCTGTACCACAGTAGACATACTATATTTGACACAGCCGGTGTGTTCTGGGGTCACAACCATAACCTGTTTAGGTGTGGCTTTTAGCAGGTCTGGGATCAGGGGTCCACTCATCCCATTACTCTACTGATCCTGTTAGGGGCGTCCATTAGAGGATTAGTTACTGCACGGCCACAGGGTCACTCTGAAGGCAAAACACACACATATACATGCACGCAGTCACACACACACATAGATGCATGCACGTGCACACACACACACACACACACACACACACACACACACACCCACACCACAGGGAGGGTTGAAGTGGAGCTTCTCTAAAGGGCCTAATCTGGCAGATGCTCATCTTTAAACAGGCTGAGACATCATCACATCAACCCTGAGTAAGCACTTTTTAATGGGCCCTGAAATCCCCACACCACCAGGGACCAGTCCAGTCGCTGGACGTGTTGAGGGAAAGCTGCTGTAACACAAAACAGGTTTCTTCTATCTCTCTGTGAGTTTGTCAAGAGGCTCAAACAGACGTTGATATTTCCCACTAGAATCTTGTCCCGGCAACACTTGGGTTTCTTGGCAGCGCCGCCCAATGTCATATGGCGCCATCTGAATGTGTGATTATTCCAGGCTTCGATAGCGAAGGACTGTTTAGCGCCTGATGCTAATAGGTTATGAGTAAGAGGCCTGGGCCGAGCGCCTGTGCTAACAGAAAAACATGTCGGCGAGCTATGCGGCAATCTGTGTCTCTCTCTGCTCTGGCAAGCCATGATGCCAAGTCACGAATCAGAATTGAACATTTCTAATCTCTGCTGTCAATAAAAGGGCGGTTCTAAAATATCCCCTCCAACCATTGGCAGTTTGTACCTTTCAATTATTGTCATATTTTATATTTGTATCAATAAAAAAATATTACCACAGAAAAAATGGGGATCCATGAACCAAAACGACAACTTGAGGGGATAAGTCAATTTTAATTGATGAGCATCAGTGTGTTTACGTGTATTAGGAATGTCAATAATAGCCCACGGCAACCATCCAATGCAACCAATCCCCAACATGAAAGTGTGGAATTATGCAAATTAGGATATTTTCAGTGAGCTAGTTAATTTGCTGAAAAAAATGAGAATGTTGCAGGGAGGAAGAGACTCCGATTAAGTTTTGAAAGAGAGGGAAAACGGGAGTTTTAGAGGGGTGTTAAGTTAACCACCCTGTTGTAATTATCCGGATTACCACCCGCTGAGGTTTTTGAGGGCATCGTGATGACATAAGTAAGACCTTATGAAGAGGTGATTATTAGCATTGGTAGCATTAGCGGCTCCTTCCTGCTTCTTCGTATTTGATCTGGGGAATAGGGGACGGAGGACAGAAAAGTACTACAGACTCAGGGGATTAGAGTCAACGGATGGAATCAGAAGACCCAGGAGAAACAGTCCGGAAGCCCAAAGCAATACAACACTACAGCCTAGAGTGACCTACTGCTGGATGACAGCTTTGCTATTCTCTGGTCTGGACTGGTTCACTAACACAGGGGACTGGAATAGGAAATGTTACTGTTGTCCCCTGTGTTAAGACACACGCTTGAATGCACATTTACAAAAACATCTCTCTCCAGGGTGGTGGTGTGTGTGGGTAGAACCCTCCATCTCTCTCCAGGGTGGTAGTGTGTGGGTAGATCCCTCTTTCTCTCTCCAGGGTGGTGGTGGTGTGGGTAGATCCCTCTTTCTCTCTCCAGGGTGGTGGTGTGTGGGTAGAACCCTCCATCTCTCTCCAGGGTGGTGGTGTGTGGGTAGATCCCTCCATCTCTCTCCAGGGTGGTGGTGTGTGGGTAGAACCCTCCATCTCTCTCCAGGGTAGTGGTGTGTGGGTAGAACCCTCCATCTCTCTCCAGGGTGGTGGTGTGTGGGTAGAACCCTCCATCTCTCTCCAGGGTGGTGGTGTGTGTGGGTAGAACCCTCCATCTCTCTCCAGGGTGGTGGTGGTGTGTGGGAAGATCACTACATCTCTCCAGGGTGGTGGTGGTGTGTGGGTAGAACCCTCCATCTCTCTCCAGGGTGGTGGTGGTGTGTGGGTAGATCACTCCATCTCTCTCCAGGGTGGTGGTGGTGTGTGAGTAGATCACTCCATCTCTCTCCAGGGTGGTGGTGTGTGGGTTGAGCAGGTTGATGAAGGTTTGACACTCACTGTGTCATATCCTCAAGCTGCTACAGAACACACACACCACCACCACCATCACCACCACCACCACCACAGCCACGCTCCTAGCACCTATTCACTCTGGCACGACAGTCCCCTTCTTTTTTATTATTCTTTTTTTAGATGAGTTAAAAGCCTCAGAGTCACTTACTGAACCACTCTGCTATTATGGAAGAACTGAATCCACTGCCCTTTTCGCCCCTGTCAGCAGAGGCAGGGAGGGAGGGAGAGAGAGAGAGATCACTTGCAGTGTAACATGCCTTGAAGGCATTTATGGCCACAAGGAGTTGTTCCTCCTGCCTAGTCTGCAGACACATACTCCAATCCATGTACAACTTCCCAAAACCCACCTCAAACACACACTACACCCTGTCCCGTCCTCGTCTCCAGCCCAACACGTAGCCAGGGATTCACTCAGCCTCTCCCGGCCCCACAGCCCATTCTGTTTAACTGTAAGGTAACTGTAGATGTTGTCTTTTACAACAGCTATTGTCACAGTGACAGTGGGAGTCTGTTGTCACAGTGACAGTGGGAGTCTGTTGTCACAGTGACAGTGGGAGTCAGCGTCTGTTGCTGTGACTCACAGGTGAAACGTTCACCGCTCCATCTCTGTTTGTCATGCTATACCTCCCTAGTCCTACAATGACTTGGTAGAACACAAACACATGGAGAAGAGCGAGAGAGACCAGGGGAGATAGATGAGGGGATGGAGAGAGAGAGAGAGAGAGAGAGGGCGTTGAAGGAAAAATTGATTGAGAGGGAGGAGAAAAAGATGGGAGAGAGAGAGAGGGAGAAAGAACGAAAGAAGGTGAGAGAGAGAGGGAGAAAGAAGGTGAGAGGGAGAAAGAACGAAAGAAGGTGAGACAGAGAGGGAGAAAGAACGAAAGAATGTGAGAGAGAGAGGGAGAAAGGGGGAGAGAGAGGGAGAAAGATCAAAAGAGGGGGAGAGAGAGTGAGAGGAAGAATGAATGAGGGGGAGAGAGAGTGAGAGAAAGAATGAAAGAGGGGGAAAGGGGGAGAGACCGAGAGAAAGAGAAGAAGGACATAGCGAAACTAGAATGAAAAGCAAATATCTGTGGTCTGACTGCGCTGAACCTCACTTCCTTCCCCTGTGTAGTGTTCCTTTCTTTCTCTCCTACAGAGTATCACACATGTAGTCTTAACCAAGTCCCTCCCAGCTTTTTATGTTAACAGTTTCCATACGATCTGGGGTTGTTTGATGGAGAAGGCTGTATGTTTTAATGGAGACTGCCCCTGGGGCAGGACAATACCATAGAGTATAATGGGAAGGAGAGCTGAGGCCCTGTATCGCGCACCTTTCATCTGAAAGACCATTTGGCAGTTGGCAGCTGAACGGTGTGTGTGTGGGGACCAGTGTGTGTGTCTGGGTGTGTGTGCATGTGTGCATCGTGTCAGTTTCTACACTCGGTGGAACCACAGGGGCACTGGATGGGACACGGTGCCAGGAAAGTTCATTTTACCCAGTTAACTCCAGTGCAATGTAGTCGCCCTGAAAAGCACGGAGATGTGTCCCCATTGGAAGGTTTTATTTGGGGTTGTTCCGATCACCCTTTGTCCACTTACTGGATCAATCAAGGGATATATAACACACGTTTAACACACATTTAACCTTCCAGTGTAAACGAACCCCAAAATCCATTCATTTCAGTTGATTTGTTTCTTATCCCTTCTCTCTCCCTCCCTTTCTCTCCATCCTGTCAGACATTTTTACACAATATCTTTGATGAGGCTAGAGCGGAGTTCCCATTGGATTTTGGAACGAGAGGGGGGTGTAGAGAGGGAATGACTAGGGGTTAACAGCAGAGATGGAGGCCAAAAAAAGAGTGCCTCTGATTGTTTTTGTGGGGTTGTCAGTGTACTCTTAATGTCAGTCTCCTAATGGTTTACAGTCTAGGGAACATTACAAGGGTCTGCGTCTGTGTCTTAATGGAGAGGTTCCATTGCCTGGTGATGGACAGTTCCACAGTAACAGAATGGTGCTGAGATTTGTCACTTTAAAATATATGGCAAAAAAAACAACGATCATTGCAAAGTTAAACAAAGCATACAATTTCATGCACAAGTACGACTTTTAAAATCATTCCTGAAAATGTAACAAAAACACATTTACTTGAAGGACAGTGCAATGCAAAGTTTGGTAACAGAATGACGCCACAAACAGCACCGAACGTTATTCTTCAAACCCACACATCTCTGAACAATTTTAAAAGTAGTCCTTGCAAAGAGTTGTTGTATGGTTTGTTTAACTTTGCAGTGATTGTTCTTTGTTTGGCGTACATTTTAAAGTGAAGAATCTGAGTCTCAGCGTCATTCTGTTGCCGTGGAATTGCCCTAATGTAAGGAACCATATGATCCAGGGGACTTGGCAACACCAAACGGCATTAGCAGCTGCCTGCCATTCATCTTGGTTTAATATCCTGGAAAGTTAGTGCCACTCAAGTACACTGTGCTTTTTCTCTTTCATACTTTCTTTTTTTGCTTTTTGACACGGCTTAGTTCACTGCACTAACTGTTTTCCCTTTCTTTCTTTCTTTCTTTCTTTCTTTCTTTCTTTCTTTCTTTCTTTCTTTCTTTCTTTCTTTCTTTCTTTCTTTCTTTCTTTCTTTCTTTCTTTCTTTCTTTCTTCTTCTTTCTTTCTTTCTTTCTTTTTATTCTTTCTTTTTTGAGAAAGGTGCTGCATTGTGATGTATTTCACGGTGTGTGGAGAGACATGGGACAGTTAGTGGTTACCACGGTGTGTGGAGAGACATGGGACAGTTAGTGGTTACCACGGTGTGTGGAGAGACATGGGACCGTTAGTGGTTACCACGGTGTGTGGAGAGACATGGGACCGTTAGTGGTTACCACGGTGTGTGGAGAGACATGGGACCGTTAGTGGTTACCACGGTGTGTGGAGAGACATGGAACCGTTAGTGGTTACCACGGTGTGTGGAGAGACATGGGACCGTTAGTGGTTACCACGGTGTGTGGAGAGACATGGGACAGTTAGTGGTTACCACGGTGTGTGGAGAGACATGGGACCGTTAGTGGTTACCACAGTGTGTGGAGAGACATGGGACAGTTAGTGGTTACCACGGTGTGTGGAGAGACATCGGACAGTTAGTGGTTACCACGGTGTGTGGAGAGACATGGGACAGTTAGTGGTTACCACGGTGTGTGGAGAGACATGGGACAGTTAGTGGTTACCACGGTGTGTGGAGAGACATGGGACCGTTAGTGGTTACCACGGTGTGTGGAGAGACATGGGACAGTTAGTGGTTACCACGGTGTGTGGAGAGACATGGGACCGTTAGTGGTTACCACGGTGTGTGGAGAGACATGGGACCGTTAGTGGTTACCACGGTGTGTGGAGAGACATGGGACCGTTAGTGGTTACCACGGTGTGTGGAGAGACATGGGACAGTTAGTGGTTACCACGGTGTGTGGAGAGACATGGGACAGTTAGTAGTTACCACGGTGTGTGGAGAGACATGGGACAGTTAGTGGTTACCATGGTGTGTGGAGAGACATGGGACCGTTAGTGGTTACCACGGTGTGTGGAGAGACATGGGACAGTTAGTGGTTACCACGGTGTGTGGAGAGACATGGGACAGTTAGTGGTTACCACGGTGTGTGGAGAGACATGGGACAGTTAGTGGTTACCACGGTGTGTGGAGAGACATGGGACCGTTAGTGGTTACCACGGTGTGTGGAGAGACATGGAACCGTTAGTGGTTACCACGGTGTGTGGAGAGACATGGGACAGTTAGTAGTTACCACGGTGTGTGGAGAGACATGGGACAGTTAGTGGTTACCACGGTGTGTGGAGAGACATGGGACAGTTAGTGGTTACCACGGTGTGTGGAGAGACATGGGACAGTTAGTAGTTACCACGGTGTGTGGAGAGACATGGGACAGTTAGTGGTTACCATGGTGTGTGGAGAGACATGGGACCGTTAGTGGTTACCACGGTGTGTGGAGAGACATGGGACCGTTAGTGGTTAGCATTTGAAGGGCTTTCGACTGCAGTTTTGTAAATGTACACACACAGCTGGCACAGCCTGGCTTAAAGCAACCAGGACCCTAATTGAAACACTATATGTGTTTATAACCCCCGTCCCCTCCCCTGTCCCCGCAGGCTCCCGGTAATGTCTTTCCAGCATGTCTCTGTGTGTGTGTGTGTGTGTGTGTGTGTGTGTGTGTGTGCGTGTGCGTGCGTGCGATTAGGTTTCTACAGTATTGGACTTGACAGTTGTGGGTGTGAGAATGCGTTTCAGGTTGTCTGGTCACCCATACGCTGAATATATATATATTTATATATATCCATATATTCCCATTACTTCCTTTCTCTGTGTGTTATGTCAGTGTGTGTGTTTATATGTCAAAGTTTACATTTAGTGTGTGTGTATAGTCATGTAGCCATCACTGTGAGAGACATGGCTTGACCCCAGACATAATTTCCACTACTCAATGGAAAACATTGGACAGTGTGTGAGAGGTGGTGTGTGTGTGTAGCTTTATGTATAGCTATGTGATGTTCAAAGCCTATAGTCAGCCAATTAGACTACATAATAGAGCATGCTGACACACACACACACTCACTGACACTCACTCACTCACTCACTCACTCACTCACTCACTCACTCACTCACTCAAACACACACACACACACACACACACACACACACACACACAATCAAACACACCCTCAGACATGATTCATCCACAATAAGCGCATTAATGTTCCGTACTGTACGTATGGTGAAGTAATAAACAGCCGTCATGGTTGTCTTGGCTACAGAGCCTGTATGTCAGTCAATGTCGGTCTATAGACTCCTTGGGTGTGATAATGTTTGCGTCTGTGTGAGGGAGTGTTCAATCGCTTTGGCAACATTGGGCCCTTATATGCCAATATAGCTGATTTATATTACAGTTTAAGCGTGTGTGTGCACTTTGCAGTCTGCTTTGGCGCACAGTAGATATTAAGCTGTGCGCATGAGATTGCGTGTGTGTGTGTGTGTGTGTGTGTGTGTGTGTGTGTGTGTGTGTGTGTGTGTGTGTGTGTGTGTGTGTGTGTGTGTGTGTGTGTGTGTGAATGTGCGTGTGTGTGAATGTGCGTGTGTGTTAATGTGTGTGTGTGTGTGTGTGCGTGCATGCGTGTGTGTGTGTGTGTGTGTGTGTGCGCGTGCGTGTTCCACCATACTCTATATATGTTATATCTGTTAATAGGGGGGGTTTGAGAGGAGTCTCTTCTCCCACTGTGCCCCATGAACATCTCTTTACTCACACACACACACACACACACACACACACACACACACACACACACACACACACACATACACACACACACACACACATACACACACAGATACATACACGTACACATACACACACACAGATACACACACACACAGATACACACACACTCTTTACGGGCTGTATTAGAAGTCCTAATGAGTTTTATCCCTCCCTCTTTCTTTCCTTCTTTTCATTACCCAGCCTGAAAGAGTGATGTCGTCAGAAGCACCACAATGAAGTCTGTTTAAAAGAGTATCAAAGCTGATACTCTTAGCGATGGAGAAATACTCTTACAGATGGAGAGATACTCTTAGAGATGGAGAGATACTCTTAGAGATGGAGAGATACTCTTAGAGATGGAGAGATACTCTTAGAGATGGAGAGATACTCTTAGCGATGGAGAGATACTCTTACAGATGGAGAGATACTCTTACAGATGGAGAGATACTCTTACAGATGGAGAGATACTCTTAGAGATGGAGAGATACTCTTACAGATGGAGAGATACTCGTATAGATGGAGAGATACTCTTACAGATGGAGAGATACTCTTACACATGGAGAGATACTCTTACACATGGAGAGATACTCTTAGAGATGGAGAGATACTCTTAGCAATGGAGAGATACTCTTAGCGATGGAGAGATACTCTTACAGATGGAGAGATACTCTTACAGATGGAGAGATACTCTTACAGATGGAGAGATACTCTTACAGATGGAGAGATACTCTTACAGATGGAGAGATACTCTTATAGATGGAGAGATACTCTTACAGATGGAGAGATACTCTTACACATGGAGAGATACTCTTACACATGGAGAGATACTCTTAGAGATGGAGAGATACTCTTAGCAATGGAGAGATACTCTTAGCGATGGAGAGATACTCTTACAGATGGAGAGATACTCTTACAGATGGAGAGATACTCTTAGCGATGGAGAGATGCTCTCAGAGATGGAGAGAACGGGGATATGACATTTGTGAATGCCAGTGGTGTACACAGGCCTTTTTGTGGCACTCTGACAATCCACACTCTCTTCCTAATTTCATAATCAAATTCCTCTGGTGAAGGGAGGGAGGGAGGGGGGGATGGAGGGACCGAGGTGGAGAGAGAGGGAACGAAAGATGGTGAGAGAGAGAACGAAATAAAGAAAGGAAGCGTGCCCATCAAATCTCCTGAGATGACGATGGTTCCTACCTGGTAATTCACAATGGGTAAGTAAGGAAAAGCGGAATCCCTCAAAGATGTGGGTTTCAGTTTTTATAACAAGTTTCAGTTTTTCGTCAGTACACTAATAGATCTTCGGAGTATTTGACCTGTACAGCTTTTCCTTGCACACATCAGCTGTAGGCATACATACAAGAGGATTTACACACAGCCACCTACAGTTAAAGTGCTCTCCGATGCACCCCTTTCAGTAGTTTGGATGATAGAAAGATTGGACTCTCTAAACTCCAGTGGTACATTCAGTGGTTAGTCTGGATACTCGAAAATGTCCTCCAGTGGTAATGTGAAGGTCATGCTAAGCCTGATCCAGTCCTGGTACACAGTAGAGACGCTCTCAGAGAGAGGCTTCAATGAAGAGCTGCTCTAGCTGGATACTGGGGCAAAAACCCTCTATAGACATTTTAAGATATATTTGATATATTTGGGATATTCCAACTCAGTTCTATTGGCATTATTACAGTTTGGTAATTCCCCCTAGGGAGTGAAACTGCACTGATATGTGCCAAATAATGTATTTTCTCACCCTGGTTTGGCACATGGAGGTACAGTAAGTCTTGTTTTACAGTAAGGGCTTACATCTCACCCTGGTTTGGCACATGGAGGTACAGTAAGTCTTGTTTTACAGTAAGGGATTACATCTCACCCTGGTTTGGCACATGGAGGTACAGTAAGTCTTGTTTTACAGTAAGGGATTACATCTCACCCTGGTTTGGCACATGGAGGTACAGTAAGTCTTGTTTTACAGTAAGGGATTACATCTCACCCTGGTTTGGCACATGGAGGTACAGTAAGTCTTGTTTTACAGTCAGGGATTACATCTCACCCTGGTTTGGCACATGGAGGTACAGTAAGTCTTGTTTTACAGTAAGGGCTTACATCTCACCCTGGTTTGGCACATGGAGGTACAGTAAGTCTTGTTTTACAGTAAGGGCTTACATCTCACCCTGGTTTGGCACATGGAGGTACAGTAAGTCTTGTTTTACAGTAAGGGCTTACATCTCACCCTGGTTTGGCACATGGAGGTACAGTAAGTCTTGTTTTACAGTAAGGGCTTACATCTCACCCTGGTTTGGCACATGGAGGTACAGTAAGTCTTGTTTTACAGTAAGGGCTTACATCTCACCCTGGTTTGGCACATGGAGGTACAGTAAGTCTTGTTTTACAGTCAGGGCTTCCAGTGTTAGTGTAAATGATGTTTCCATGTTTCTGTGTGTAGGGAACATGTATGTGTTATATTATTTATAGTATTAATGCGGTCTTGAGTTGTTTCAGTATAGACTGGCAACGTGTTAAGAACATCAGTCTGCCTCCTCAATTCACTCCAGATGCTCCCATTGATCCGTGCACATTATAGGAGGAAATAAAGCACACTTTTGGATGTGCGTCTGTGTGTATCTGCGCCCAGCCTCTTTCATTTTCATTATGCATGGCCGCTTTGAGTCTCCAGCGCCGGCATTTTTTGAATTATCCTCGATGGCCGTGGGAGCAGAAACACATTTATTTATCTTAATCGGCACGGTGGCGAGGGAACTGTGCTTAAACAGGCTCACACAAACACACACACAACCACATCCCCACACCCGCTCCTCCAACTCTCCAGCCTGCACAGCCTGAATTACGTCTGACGGGTCTCCATTATTCAGCAGTCGGGTCGCTGGGGTAACCAATTCATTTACAGTCAGTTCGGATCCTCCCACCATTTCTACTAAACACTTTAAGAATTTGCAGAGGAGAGGCCCTATGTCTTTATGTGTGTATTTTAACGAGCGAGAGAGAGAGATAGCGACAGTGTGTGTGCGTGCGTGCGCGCGCGTGTGTGTGTGTGTCTCTCTGTCAATGTATATATACACTAAATGACAGATAGGGGGCACTGCGTTGCAGACACCGCGCCTCCATCTTAGCTCTCCCCCACCGGTGTAAAGAATATTTTGGAAGCTATAAACGCATTTCTACATTTGTTTTTGACACATTTATTCTATAACAGCCACCTTAATACAGACGTTTAAATTCAATTATGTGAGGTAAACATAAAAATGACAAAATATTTAAACATGTTCCTTCGTTTTCCTTAAAGAATTACTAATGTTATTGTCCCTGCTACAACAACAAAATACATGACATTTTTCCATTTAAACATTCAATTAAAATACTGTAGAACTCCATTCCTTCCTATGGAGGACATGCTCCTTCTGGGGAGTGCCAATATGTCTGTCTGTCTGTCTGTCTGTCTGTCTGTCTGTCTGTCTGCCTGCCTGCCTGTCTGTCTGTGTGCTCACTGAGTCACAAAAGGGAGTTTTAATTCAAATTAGTTAATTTTAAACAAGAGGACACAGTCGGAGGAGCAGAGAACATAACATCTCCAGAATGGATCAGACCACAACACCTCACTTAGTGGAAGGGAGAGTCAGCGCCAGAGATGAAGAGAGAGGGATAGCAATCCTCCATTTTGAGGGAGAGAAATCGTATGGTACTGGTGATTGCAGTGTGTGTGTGTGTGTACGTTTCTGAGTGTGTGTGTGTGTTTGGGTGTGAGTGTGTGTGTGTGTGTGTACGTTTCTGAGTGTGTGTTTGGGTGTGTGTTTGGGTGTGTGTGTGTACGTTTCTGAGTGTGTGTTTGGGTGTGAGTGTGTGTGCTTGTGACAGCTGAATGGATAATGCCTTGGATTTTTGACTGGGGGGAGAGATGTGAGTGAAACCAGACTTTACAGCCATTAATATGGTCTAGTCCTGGAGGGATGTGTGTGTATGATATTTTGAGTGTGTGTGTGTGTTAGGGGGTTTCCTGGTTTGTGTATGTCAGGCCTAACCTTTGAGTACCCATTCGACTCAAACCATTTTTCACCTTTGGGCTCCTGTGGTGCTGAAATGCCTTCCGTAGCCCCAGTCGATGGAATTAGCTGCTGAAATGTGGAAACCGCGCGGGGACATCAGAGCCCTAATGGATCCTGAGAGAGACACACAGATCCATCACACTAAACAACCACCCCAAAGCGCCCCAAAGTCAAAATGGAGTCGTTTTAACCCTATAAACCCCAGGTCACTGTTAACTCTTCAACAACCCACCGTTGACCCCGGCAACAGCCGTCGAAGCCATCGAAGAGGCTGTTATTCTGAATGGGGGGGGGGGGGGGGGGGGGGGGGCTTACACCAACACACACTCCCCTATTGTCTTGACTCTAAGCCTATAGAGGATTTCTACATTAACATACTAGTGAGATTACACCGGACAACCCTGGTTTCTTCTCCGTCTGCCTCTTGCCTCGTAAAACCCTCTTAGTTTATAGTCCAGTCATAAGCATTCTCCCTTCTCTCCCCGGGACCGGTTGGGGTCCTCGGCCCTCTCGGCTCTGACAAAGGCGGCAACATAAAAACCTGAGTGATTGTCCGTGAGATTTGTGCTCCATAGAAGGTCCATTCCGGGGCTCATCGTGGCTCATTGAGGGAGCGGCCGTGCTAACTAAGCCTGTTGTCGGCCAGGACGCAAAGGCCTTGCTGGATTAGCGAATCCGACGTTGGCGTCCGCCTTTGTCCCCAACACACACATTCTCCTCATCTGTGGAACCCCAAGACAGTCGTGACCAACGAACCGTGAAATGGCTAAATTACGCATTCCGAAGAAAGCGCAACATTTGCGTTGCATTGTCGCGGCGTTGCCGTAAGCCGCTTAGAGACTTCAAATGATTATACGCCGGCTTTTTCACGGTCGCCGTTCCTCTTTAGAGCCGGGAAATGATCGTGACAATCGTTCGGACGTTGTTTGGTTTTCCTTGTCTTTTTATCTTCTTCTATGGTGGTGTTCAGGCCCGGCTGCGCAGGGCAGTTCTATACTCTACAGATCTATAGAAGTAGGTTAGGGGAATACAAATACTCAGGGCCTGCACTGTTGCAAAGATTCACATCCAGTATATGCATAGCGTTGTGTGTGTCTGTGTTTATCCTCTCTTTCTGTGATGTTCTCTCTCATTAATGTCTCTTCACATACACAAATCAACTAAAAGGAATGGATTTTAGGGGGTTTGTTTACGCTGGAAGGTTAAATGTGTGTTAACTCTCTCTCTCTCTCTCTCTCTCTCTCTCTCTCTCTCTCTCTCTCTCTCTCTCCTTCCTGTTCTATCTGAGCAAGTGGGGGCGCTGTTCTCACGGAAGAGTGTACTTCAAAACCACACAATTACACACAGACACACCACAAAGGTCACAGAACAACAAATATAGCAGATTGTCTCATATTGTCTCTTTCTCTCTTTCTCCCTTCCTCTTTCTCTCTTTCTCTCTCTCTCTTTCTCTCTTTGAAAAATCCATTAATGCTTCATTCACTCTCTACTTTAAATGGCTTCCCCCCATTTTCTTTGTTTTCAATTTTTCAGCAGAATAGTTCATAGCCTAGCCAATCGATTCCACTAACTAGGGGGAAGGAAATAGCAATCGCAATCATCACAAGACGTTTTCCCCAGACCAGGTCTGATGTTAATCATTTTTCTCTGTCTATTTCCCCTCTCTTTCTATTTCCCCTCTCTCTATTACCTCTCTCTGTCTATTTCCTCTCTCTGTCTATTTCCTCTCTGTCTATTTCCTCTCTGTCTATTTCCTCTCTCTGTCTATTTCATCTCTCTGTCTATTTCCTCTCTCTGTCTATTTCATCTCTCTGTCTATTTCCTCTCTCTGTCTATTTCATCTCTCTGTCTATTTCCTTTCTCTGTCTATTTCCTCTCTCTGTCTATTTCCTCTCTCTGTCTATTTCCTCTCTTTGTCTATTTCCCCTCTCTGTCTATTTCCTCTCTCTGTCTATTTCATCTCTCTGTCTATTTCCTTTCTCTGTCTATTTCCTTTCTCTGTCTATTTCCTCTATCTGTCTATTTCATTTCTCTGTCTATTTCCCCTCTCTGTCTATTTCCTCTATCTATTTCCTCTCTCTGTCTATTTCCTTTCTCTGTCTATTTCCTCTATCTATTTCCTCTCTCTGTCTATTTCCTTTCTCTGTCTATTTCCTCTCTGTGTCTATTTCCTCTCTGTCTATTTCCTCTCTCTGTCTATTTCCTCTCTGTCTATTTCTTCTCTCTGTCTATTTCCTCTCTCTGTCTATTTCCTCTCTCTGTCTATTTCCTCTCTCTGTCTATTTCCTCTCTGTCTATTTCCCCTCTCTGTCTATTTCCCCTCTCTTTCTATTTCTCCTCTCTCTGTCTATTTCTCCTCTCTCTGTCTATTTCCTCTTTCTGTCTATTTCCTCTCTCTGTCTATTTCCTCTCTCTGTCTATTTCCTCTCTGTCTATTTCCTCTCTCTGTCTATTTCCCCTCTCTGTCTATTTCCCCTCTCTGTCTATTTCCTCTCTCTATTTCCTCTCTCTGTCTATTTCCTTTCTCTGTCTATTTCCTCTCTGTGTCTATTTCCTCTCTCTGTCTATTTCCTCTCTCTGTCTATTTCTCCTCTCTCTGTCTATTTCTCCTCTCTCTGTCTATTTCCTCTCTCTGTCTATTTCCTCTCTCTGTCTATTTCCCCTCTCTCTGTCTATTTCCCCTCTCTGTCTATTTCTCCTCTCTCTGTCTATTTCCTCTCTCTGTCTGGCTCTCGGATGAAGATTGAAGTGGGAATGGTAGGGGTCGGCCGGAGAGGCCGAGAGAAGGGAAGGCAGTGTTATTCAACCTCAGTAATCGTGGCTGTAATAGAGGAGCGAGTGAGTGAATATTTTATTTTTGTGAGAGTCTGGCTCAGTCCCGACAAGGCCAATTTAGCTGTTCTCAGAGAGGACAGAGGAGAGGCTGTGACTGACAGCTCTATTCCTCCTCACAGATAAATTGTGTCTGTGGTTAGCTCTAATGATAAGCGGATGGACATGTGGTCGGACAAACAGACTGACTGACTACCTGACAAGACTAAGGCTGAATCTTATCCTGGTGCCATTTAGAGGGGCTATGAGGTGTGGGTCAAGGTGACACGAAGAGTCCTCCCATACTTACACACTTGGCAGTAAGCCTGTGTCACTCCATGCTAGTCTTACATGTGAAGCACCTCGCTGTGTGCGTGCGTGCGCGTGTGTGTGCGTTCAAGTGTCTACGTGTCAGTGTGCCCCCCCCCCCCCTTATGTGTCTGTTAGCCCTCTCTCTCAGGAGACAGGAAGAGAGTTGCCAGGCGTCCCTTTACGACCGCCCTTTTATTGCGGCCAATCCGGTTAGTTAATACTAATTTATTCACGAGAGCACATCTGGCCATGTAGCTTAAACGGCGAACAGTAAAGTAAGAGGCTTCACAGAGCGCTATGAGCCACAGAGAGAGGAGGGGATACATGCTGTAGATATACTAATGGTCAGGACACACACACTCAGAAATAGACACGTAGTCATACACACAGATACTCACACGGGGATGTATTGGCTGTCACACACGCTCTCTCTACACAAACACACACACACACACACACACACACACACACACTCTCTCTCTCTCTCTCTCTCTCTCTCTCTCTCTACAGACACACTCTGTCTCTCTCTCTCTCTCTCTCTCTCTCTCTCACTCACACACACACACACACACACACACACACACACACACACACACACACACACACACATGCTCTCTCAGTGTCGGTGCCAGTGGATAGTAAAGGGGATAGTCGTCAGTCAATCACCTCTTTTTACACGGGAGTCACCCAGAAGTAGAGAGGTTACATTAATCTTTCAGAAATAAAAAAGACCTCCCTTCCGAAAAAAGTTCAAATGCAGTATGTGAAGTCGGCTGTGATATTTTGGACGTAGAGATTGAACTGCAGTTATACTGCACTGTAACTGCAGTACAACTGCAAAATGTCTGTATCATTTGGGACGCAGTATTTGCAGCATACTGCAGTTTGCACTCTTGACTGCAATCTTCTTTTCATAAGGAATGTTTTTTTTTTTACAGTGTCAGCCATAGTAGGATGGCGCCCCTAGAGCAAATGAGGATTAAGTGCCTTGCTACAGGGCACATCGACAGATATTTCACTTTGTCTGCTTGGGTTTTGGAGCCAGCAACCTTTCGGCCCAACGCTCTAACCGCTAGGTTCAATAGGAAACGAATGGAGATGAAACTCCATCCATGGAAAGCTCTGTAGGGAAAATATGGAGATACTGTAGAAGTAGGGTGAATAGAACATGATAGAAAAGTAGATCTGTTAAAAAAGAAAGATAATACCGTAATCTATAAGATTAAAATCATGACAGAATGAATACCTTAATTAAATAAAAAAAACGAGGCTGAGATTAGTTTCAACGAAGCAATCTAACAAAACAGTTAGTTGGTTATTTATGTATTAGATCTTTAAACACTAAGACTGGGTGACCATATGTTTTGCTGACTGTACTAGGATTGGGCTAGAACGTTATTTTTCCCATAAAGGGAAACGGCTGTGGTGGACTGGTGATTAAGGAGGTATGTATGTGGAATTAAAGAGGGATATGTGAGGGATTTATACAAGATGATGTAAGATTCATTGGTATTTAATGAGGTATTCTCCTCTTGTTTGGAAGAGCAGGTTTAATATGTTGTCATAGACTTGTAATGGATGGGAAACATGGGAGGAGGGAAAGTGGAACCGCTCGCTCTTTTTTCTTTCTATTTCTCTTTCTCTCTCTCCATCTATCTTCTACAGTATATCTCTCCTTCCCCCTCTCTCTCTCTCTGTCTCTCTCTCTCCATCTACAGTGCCTTGCGAAAGTATTCGGCCCCCTTGAACTTTGCGACCTTTTGCCACATTTCAGGCTTCAAACATAAAGATATAAAACTGTATTTTTTTGTGAAGAATCAACAACAAGTGGGGCACTATCATGAAGTGGAACAACATTTATTGGACATTTCAAACTTTTTTAACAAATCAAAAACTGAAAAATTGGGCTTGCAAAATTATTCAGCCCCTTTACTTTCAGTGCAGCAAACTCTCTCCGGAAGTTCAGTGAGGATCTCTGAATGATCCAATGTTGACCTAAATGACTAATGATGATAAATACAATCCACCTGTGTGTAATCAAGTCTCCGTATAAATGCACCTGCACTGTGATAGTCTCAGAGGTCCGTTAAAAGCGCAGAGAGCATCATGAAGAACAAGGAACACACCAGGCAGGTCCGAGATACTGTTGTGAAGAAGTTTAAAGCCGGATTTGGATACAAAAAGATTTCCCAAGCTTTAAACATCCCAAGGAGCACTGTGCAAGCGATAATATTGAAATGGAAGGAGTATCAGACCACTGCAAATCTACCAAGACCTGGCCGTCCCTCTAAACTTTCAGCTCATACAAGGAGAAGACTGATCAGAGATGCAGCCAAGAGGCCCATGATCACTCTGGATGAACTGCAGAGATCTACAGCTGAGGTGGGAGACTCTGTCCATAGGACAACAATCAGTTGTATATTGCACAAATCTGGCCTTTATGGAAGAGTGGCAAGAAGAAAGCCATTTCTTAAAGATATCCATAAAAAGTGTTGTTTAAAGTTTGCCACAAGCCACCTGGGAGACACACCAAACATGTGGAAGAAGGTGCTCTGGTCAGATGAAACCAAAATTGAACTTTTTGGCAACAATGCAAAACGTTATGTTTGGCGTAAAAGCAACACAGCTGAACACACCATCCCCACTCTCAAACATGGTGGTGGCAGCATCATGGTTTGGGCCTGCTTTTCTTCAACAGGGACAGGGAAGATGGTTAAAATTGATGGGAAGATGGATGGAGCCAAATACAGGACCATTCTGGAAGAAAACCTGATGGAGTCTGCAAAAGACCTGAGACTGGGACAGAGATTTGTCTTCCAACAAGACAATGATCCAAAACATAAAGCAAAATCTACAATGGAATGATTCACAAATAAACATATCCAGGTGTTAGAATGGCCAAGTCAAAGTCCAGACCTGAATCCAATCGAGAATCTGTGGAAAGAACTGAAAACTGCTGTTCACAAATGCTCTCCTTCCAACCTCACTGAGCTCGAGCTGTTTTGCAAGGAGGAATGGGAAAAAATGTCAGTCTCTCGATGTGCAAAACTGATAGAGACATACCCCAAGCGACTTACAGCTGTAATCGCAGCAAAAGGCGCCAACAAAGTATTAACTTAAGGGGGCTGAATAATTTTGCACGCCCAATTTTTCAGTTTTTGATTTGTTAAAAAAGTTTGAAATATCCAATAAATGTCATTCCACTTCATGATTGTGTCCCACTTGTTGTTGATTCTTCACAAAAAAATAAAGTTTTATATCTTTATGTTTGAAGCCTGAAATGTGGCAAAAGGTTGCAAAGTTCAAGGGGGCCGAATACTTTCGCAAGGCACTGTATCTTCTACAGTATATCTCTCCTTCCCCCTCTCTCTCTCTCTCTCTCTCTCTCTCTCTCTCTCCCTCTCTCTCTCTCTCTCTCTCTCTCTCTCTCTCTCTCTTTCGCTATTCTCGCTCTCTTTCTCTCTTTCACCCTCTCTCTCTCCTTCTCTCTCTCTCTTTCCTCCTCCTCTCGCTCTCCTGGTGTTTAACCTCCCATTATTATTTTTTGGTAAATGTCTCTTTGGTAAATGTCTCTGGTAAATGTATCTTTGGTAAATGTCTCTTTGGTAAATGTCTCTTTGGTAAATGTCTCTTTGGTAAATGTCTCTTTGGTAAATGTCTGTTTGGTAAATGTCTCTTTGGTAAATGTCTGTTTGGTAAATGTCTCTTTGGTAAATGTCTCTTTTGTAAATGTCTCTTTGGTAAATGTCTCTGGTAAATGTCTCTGGTAAATGTCTCTGGTAAATGTCTCTTTGGTAAATGTATCTTTGGTAAATATCTCTTTGGTAAATGTCTCTGGTAAATGTCTCTGGTAAATGTCTCTGGTAAATGTCTCTGGTAAATGTCTCTTTGGTAAATGTCTCTTTGGTAAATGTCTTTGGTAAATGTCTCTTTGGTAAATGTCTCTGGTAAATGTCTCTTTGGTAAATGTCTCTGGTAAATGTCTCTTTGGTAAATGTCTCTGGTAAATGTCTCTGGTAAATGTCTTTGTTAAATGTCTCTGGTAAATGTCTCTTTGGTAAATGTCTCTGGTAAATGTCTCTTTGGTAAATGTCTCTTTGGTAAATGTCTTTGGTAAATGTCTCTTTGGTAAATGTCTCTGGTAAATGTCTCTTTGGTAAATGTCTCTGGTAAATGTCTCTTTGGTAAATGTCTCTGGTAAATGTCTCTTTGGTAAATGTCTCTTTGGTAAATGTCTCTGGTAAATGTCTCTTTGGTAAATGTCTCTTTGGTAAATGTCTCTTTGGTAAATGTCTCTTTGGTAAATGTCTTTGGTAAATGTCTTTGGTAAATGTCTCTTTGGTAAATGTCTCTGGTAAATGTCTCTGGTAAATGTCTCTTTGGTAAATGTCTCTTTGGTAAATGTCTCTCTGGTAAATGTCTCTTTGGTAAATGTCTCTGGTAAATGTCTCTTTGGTAAATGTCTCTTTGGTAAATGTCTCTTTGGTAAATGTCTCTGGTAAATGTCTCTTTGGTAAATGTCTCTGGTAAATGTCTCTTTGGTAAATGTCTCTGGTAAATGTCTCTCTGGTAAATGTCTCTTTGGTAAATGTATCTTTGGTAAATGTATCTTTGGTAAATGTCTCTTTGGTAAATGTCTCTTTGGTAAATGTCTCTTTGGGATTTTCCCTCCAGCAGAAAGGTGTGTTCATCTTCTCCTCTAGAAGACATGTTTATGGTCCCTTCTTTCTCTCATGGATATTTTCATATTAAACACTCTGACTGTGAGAGAGGCCTTGCTACTCTGTTCTCACTGATCTGACTGTATGTGTTGTTGAGTGTGTTTGTGCGGATGTATGTTTTGAATGTGTATGCCCGTGCATACATTACTGTGTGTGCGTGTGTGTGTGTGTGGTTTGAATGTGTATGTATGTGTTTTTGTGTGAAGTCTTTGTGTGAATTTGTGTGGGTGTGATCACCTGCTGTCTGGCTAGTAGCGGTCGGGGGGCAGCCCCGACGCCCTGCAGAGAGAGCTTAGCTTCTCTACGAGGGCCGTAAAAACAGTGGGACCCCTCATTACTCTGAATGGAACGGTCCAACCCGGCCGGCCTACTTCACAATCATGATGATTGTTGTTATTTAGAACCCCAACCGGGGGAGGGTGGCATGGTGGTGCGCACCGGGTACATTTTTCTGACAAGGCTCACAATTATCCGAAGGATCCCGCGGATTCATGACATGCAACCGAGCAGAAGAGAATTGGGAAAGAATGCCCTCTTTTGGGGGGGGGGGGGGGGGTCCTGTCGTTTTCCCGTTCTTTTTTTACCCCAGCATTCTTTTCTTTTTTTTTTCTCTCTGTGTCTCAGAGGTCTGTGGACTGGCACCGCAGGGTGCCGATAGGCTGAATTCCCGAGGCTTAGGGACCTTTTCTCACCCTGCTTTGCCCACTCACTCGTACACACACATAAGTGAAACAGACACACACACACACAGATGCACACACACACACGGGCACACATATGCGCACAGACACATGCACGCATACATACACAAATAAGCACACAAGGCATGCATACGCACACACACACCCATACACACACACACTAGGGTCACCCTGGGGAGTCTGAGCAACAGGAGCAGCTGAAACTCAGGAGGTATCAACCAGCATCAGCCCCTCCTGTAGTCTGCCTCCCCCTGGCTCCTATAGAAGCTGTGTTGTGTGGGGCTGCATGGGGTAGGCTCACTAGGCACACACGACAGAGTGCTGGAGGAAAGACAGCAGGAGGACAGAACAAGAACCCCTATCTACTCCATATTAACAGTGTGGTAAACAATCCCTACCAGACAGCAGGGAGACGTGGGGCAAGAACAGATGGCGGTGCTGCTCTGAATATATAGGATGAAAACACTTTAGGTGGTTGAAAAGCACCCTGTGTGTACCTGCTCTTGCCTTTAGGGAGGTGACTTTATTTTGCCCTGTAGGTTAGTCCCTATGGTTGTGTCCGTCCTCTCTCTCTTTCCCTCCATGCTGTTAGTCCCCCTCTCCCACCATCCGTCCTCTCTCTCTTTCCCTCCATGCTGTTAGTCCCCCTCTCCCACCATCCGTCCTCTCTCTTTCCCTACATGCTGTTAGTCCCCCTCTCCCACCATCCATCCTCTCTCTCTTTCCCTCCATGCTGTTAGTCCCCCTCTCCCACCATCCGTCCTCTCTCTCTTTCCCTCCATGCTGTTAGTCCCCCTCTCCCACCATCCGTCGTCTCTCTCTTTCCCTACATGCTGTTAGTCCCCCTCTCCCACCATCTATCCTCTCTCTCTTTCTCTCCATGCTGTTAGTCCCCCTCTCCCACCATCCATCCTCTCTCTCTTTCCCTACATGCTGTTAGTCCTCCTCTCCCACCATCTGTCCTCTCTCTCTTTCCCTCCATGCTGTTAGTCCCCCTCTCCCACCATCCGTCCTCTCTCTCTTTCCCTCCATGCTGTTAGTCCCCCTTTCCCACCATCCGTCCTCTCTCTCTTTCCCTCCATGCTGTTAGTCCCCCTCTCCCACCATCCATCCTCTCTCTCTTTCCCTCCATGCTGTTAGTCCCCCTCTCCCACCATCCGTCCTCTCTCTCTTTCCCTCCATGCTGTTAGTCCCCCTCTCCCACCATCCATCCTCTCTCTCTCTCTGTTAGTCCCCCTCTCTCTCTTTCCCTCCATGCTGTTAGTCCCCCTCTCTCTCTTTCCCTCCATGCTGTTAGTCCCCCTCTCTCTCTCTTTCCCTCCATGCTGTTAGTCCCCCTCTCTCTCTTTCCCTCCATGCTGTTAGTCCCCCTCTATCTCTTTCCCTCCATGCTGTTAGTCCCCCTCTCTCTCTTTCCCTCCATGCTGTTAGTCCCCCTCTCTCTCTTTCCTTCCATGCTGTTAGTCCCCCTCTCTCTCTTTCCCTCCATGCTGTTAGTCCCCCTCTCTCTCTTTCCCTCCATGCTGTTAGTCCCCCTCTCTCTCTTTCCCAACATGCTGTTAGTCCCCCTCTCTCTTTCCCAACATGCTGTTAGTCCCCCTCTCTCTTTCCCAACATGTTGTTAGTCCCCCTCTCTCTCTTTCCCTCCATGCTGTTAGTCCCCCTCTCTCTCTTTCCCTCCATGCTGTTAGTCCTCCTCTCTCTTTCCCAACATGATGTTAGTCCCCCTCTCTCTTTCCCAACATGCTGTTAGTCCCCCTCTCTCTCTTTCCCTCCATGCTGTTAGTCCCCCTCTCTCTCTTTCCCAACATGCTGTTAGTCCCCCTCTCTCTTTCCCTCCATGCTGTTAGTCCCCCTCTCTCTTTCCCAACATGCTGTTAGTCCCCCTCTCTCTCTTTCCCTCCATGCTGTTAATCCCCCTCTCTCTCTTTCCCTCCATGCTGTTAGTCCTCCTCTCTCTTTCCCAACATGCTGTTAGTCCCCCTCTCTCTTTCCCAACATGCTGTTAGTCCCCCTCTCTCTCTTTCCCTCCATGCTGTTAGTCCCCCTCTCTCATTCCCTCCATGCTGTTAGTCCCCCTCTCTCTCTTTCCCTCCATGCTGTTAGTCCCCCTCTCTCTCTTTCCCAACATGCTGTTAGTCCCCCTCTCTCTCTTTCCCTCCATGCTGTTAGTCCCTCTCTCTCTCTTTCCCTCCATGCTGTTAGTCCCCCTCTCTCTCTTTCCATCCATGCTGTTAGTCCCCCTCTCTCTCTTTCCCTCCATGCTGTTAGTCCCCCTCTCTCTCTTTCCTTCCATGCTGTTAGTCCCTCTCTCTCTCTTTCCCTCCATGCTGTTAGTCCCCCTCTCTCTCTTTCCCTCCATGCTGTTAGTCCCCCTCTCTTCTTCCCTCCATGCTGTTAGTCCCTCTCTCTCTTTCCCTCCATGCTGTTAGTCCCCCTCTCTCTCTTTCCCTCCATGCTGTTAGTCCCCCTCTCTCTCTTTCCCTCCATGCTGTTAGTCCCCCTCTCTCTCCTCCCTTTGTCCATCCCCCTGTCCCCTGATCCATTATTTTAACGACTCTCCAAGCGAAGTGTGTCTGTGCTAACCAGCAGCAGTGTGTGTGTAAGGGATGACATCATTAAATGGCCCAGTGGTTTGATATGCTGCTGTGGCATTACTGTGGAGGAAAATACAGAAGATGATCCATTTCTACCCAGAGAGGCCGGAGAGAGCCACACACACACACACACAGACACACACACATGAACACACACACACACACACACACACACACACACACACACACACACACACACACACACACACACACACACACACACACACACACACACACACACACACACAGACATACACACACACACATACACAGACACACACACACAGACATACACACACACACATACACACACACATGAACACACACACACAGGGCCTCTCTAAGGATGAGAAGATATTGACTGCTTGCTGTCGCCCTGCCTGCATATATGTATCAGCCTTATTATTGGTGTTATTTATATACCAAGGGGAAAGGGACAGAGGGAGAGCTCCCTGTTCAAACAAAGTCCCCTGCAGTAATTCTTTAATTCCATATAGATGTGGTAGAGAGGTCAATGGAACGCAGACCGTGGGGGATAGAAGGACGCCGGACTGATCTAACCAAGTGGATATTGGTCAAATCCGTCATGACCGATGTATTGTAAAAGGCCCACAATGTGGCTACTAAAGTTCGATTTGGATATTTTGGCTGTTTTCGCTGCATAACATTTAGAAGTAGTCCCTTTTCAGGTTTAGAAGAAGTGACTGCTAAATGCTAACTCCCATTCGTATAAGCTGGTAGCATAGCTAGCATACAGAGATCGGTGGTGGTAATCAGTTGTTTTTAAACTGTAATGCAGTTGACTGGTAACGATGACATGAACATGTGTTGGGGTTGACATCCATACAATCATTATACTGCACATATAAACAATATCCTAAATGTAGGCAAATTTTTCTGGGGGGGGGGGGGGGGGGAATTAGGAGATTCAGGATCTTTTCCCCAATGCATCTTTCCCCATGCGTTTCCATGGCAATTCCATTGTTTTGGTTGAGTTCCATGGACATCTTTACCGCGTCTGGCTGGGAGAGACTGCGTGGCTGGTGTTCACTCAATTAGAGCTGCCGCAGACTGTAAAGAGGAGAGGATAGTGGGTGTGTGTGTGTGTGAGTGTGCACGTGCGTGCATGTTCCATGTGTGTGAAGATGCTATAGGCACCGGAGTAATGGAGAAGAGTGAGTTGCTGTTGTCCTAGCTAAACGCTCAGCATGTACAGGCCTGAATAGGATCAACGCGGAAAGCTAAGGCAGCTATGTTCTTAGCTGTAGGTTATAGGAGTGCAATCCAAACGAAATGTTATTCACCGAAGTAAACCAAATAGTGAAACATTCAGAGAGATATTCAGTTTAGGTTCCCAGGTTAATCGTGTTTTTTTCCCTCCCCGATATGAATGATGTATTAAGAATGTGTGAAACAGATTGCTCCATATTCAATATCACAAAAGATAACCTTGAACCCCACTTACCTATTTTCCCAATGAATGGGGATTGTTAGCCTTAGTCATATTCAAGGTTGGAAGAGAAATTGCCTCCCGTCAACACAAATAGTCTCTTATTTTCACATTTCTACATGGTACATTCTGCCTAAGAGGGGTTAGGAAGAAAGGGACAAAAATACTTGCACACCAGGAATCTCTGCTAGCAAGTAGCGTCTTTGCTAATTTATACAGGTAGTTTTCACTGACACGTATAGTCTAACATTAGCACTGATGGACAGATGTGAAAGAGGAGGGATTTACACTCTCTCTCTCTCTACCTCCGCTTCCGTCATCACTCCTTATCGTCTCTCCATGTCTTCCTCTGCGTTAGCAAAGCTGTTAGCGCCTGAGTCGTGTGCTCATCTGCCACATCTTCCTCTTTTGAATGAACTCTGTCTACAATTCCTGTTTAAATAAAGCTGCGCTAATTCGAATCTAATTATGCGGCGAGTGGGATATTGATGTTTGTGTCAAAGCGACAGCTAGGTACACTCATGAAACCTTAACAACTTCACTCAGGCGTTAGCTGTGTCCCTAATGGCCCCCCCGTTCCCTGTATAGGGTGTAAGTCCCATAGGGATCTGGTCAAAAGTAGTGCACTATGTAGTCATTGACTCGAGACTCATTTTTCCAAAATCACTGAGTCATCTGCACTGATCAGAACGACTCAACCCGTTTTCCCCCGTCAGTCCTGGACAGAGGAATTCAGTTGAATGTCTGACGTCGAATGTGGACCCGAGCTTTTTTACTTTCAGCGAACTAATGTTTTTTTCTTCTTCTCTTCTCCTTCCCTCTCTCCCTCGCTCTCCTGTGACCTCCTGGCCTCCTGCGGTGCGTTCTGGGTAACAGGTAAGTCCCAGGATGCCGTTTACTCCACTTTGTATGCCTTTTTCAGGATGTAGTTGTTGTTGTTGCGGAACGCTTCCATTTAAGAGAGAATCAGTAGAGCTATAGAGAGGTGGATGTAAACTCTCCACTGGGCCCTGCGACTTTGGCACTCTGACTCAAACTCACATTTCCAATCATTGAGTCATTCCCATTCACACCAATGGTTCTTGTTACCTCGGCATACTCAGAGTAGAAAGTGGAAGGCCCCGGTCTCTCCTCCCAACTCTGAAGGCCATAAAGGAAAGATGATTACGTTTCATGAATATTGTACCATATTCAGAATCACTCTGTATATTACATCTCTGACTATGTGCTCCTTGGACCTGAGTAAAATCAATATCCCATGGTCCCGTATTGGGGCTGGTATTCATATGGCAGCCATGATGTTATAATATGATTATATTTATGACCTGGCTTCCCATCATAAATCAGCATCTTTAGGAAATTAGAGGGAGTGGTTTAAAATAGTTGTGTGTGTTTGTATGTGTTTGTGTGTGTTTGTGTGTGCCTTCGTGTTCTCCACAAGTATCTGCTGTCTGTTTGTGATCAGGCAGTGCCCTTGCCACCCCCGCTGGGCCGTTGCCAGCTGCTGTTTGGCTGTTGTGTTTCTAAACCATCTGAAAGCCTCCTGAATAACAGTCAATTCATCTGAAACGCCACTAAAAGAGCACTCCAATACAAAACATTACTTCCACTGCTGCTTCATCTCAAATGGCACCCTATTTCCTATACAGTGCACTACTTTTGACCAACGCCCTTATGGGTAGTGCACTATATAGGGAACAGGGTACCATGTGGGACAGAACTGCTCTCTCTCTTTCGCCTTTGGCTGGAATTAAGTCTCAACTGTTCAGCAAGCTATCTGCTAATCAAATGTAACCTCTCTGTTTACGGCCGGGGGGGGTGGGTGGGTGGGTGGGTGGGTGTGTGTGTGTGTGTGTGTGTGTGTGTGTGTGTGTGTGTGTGTGTGTGTGTGTGTGTGTGTGTGTGTGTGTGTGTGTGCGCGCATGTATGCGTGCGCTAATTTGTCATGTGCGTGTCCATTCGTCTGTGTGTGTGTGTGTGTCAGCTCCAGCCAGCGGTGATCTAACCGTGTGGGCTGTGTCCAATAAGAGGTCACTATGGGGTTAGATTAATCAGATGGCCCTGCACTGGCCCCCAGACCCCTGGCTCCTCGCCTACAGGACTACAGCCAGGTGTTGGCCCCTGGAGGTCACTATCACACACACACACACACACACACACACACACACACACACACACACACACACACACACACACTACTGGATTTCATTCAATATCATCACTGATTCAGTCTTTTTCAATCATTTCAGTGCAGTTCCCTTCATCCTGTTGAACAGCACCAAGGGCCAGTGTTGTGCTCGTCTTAGTCACTGGTATAGTGTCTGTGGGAGAGAGTTTACCCAGCAGTGTGTTAGTTATAGTCACTGGTATAGTGTCTGTGGGAGAGAGTTTACCCAGCAGTGTGTTAGTTATAGTCACTGGTATAGTGTCTGTGGGAGAGAGTTTACCTAGCAGTGTGTTAGTTATAGTCACTGGTATGGTGTCTGTGGGAGAGAGTTTACCCAGCAGTGTGTTAGTTATAGTCACTGGTATAGTGTCTGTGGGAGAGAGTTTACCCAGCAGTGTGTTAGTTATAGTCACTGGTATAGTGCCTGTGGGAGAGAGTTTACCTAGCAGTGTGTTAGTTATAGTCACTGGTATAGTGTCTGTGGGAGAGAGTTTACCTAGCAGTGTGTTAGTTATAGTCACTGGTATAGTGTCTGTGGGAGAGAGTTTACCTAGCAGTGTGTTAGTTATAGTCACTGGTATAGTGTCTGTGGGAGAGAGTTTACCCAGCAGTGTGTTAGTTATAGTCACTGGTATAGTGTCTGTGGGAGAGAGTTTACCCAGCAGTGTGTTAGTTATAGTCACTGGTATAGTGTCTGTGGGAGAGAGTTTACCCAGCAGTGTGTTAGTTATAGTCACTGGTATTGTGTCTGTGGGAGAGAGTTTACCCAGCAGTGTTGATGATGTGGTGATTCTGCTCTTCAAAGCCCAGGTGGGGTGCTGTGTCCATACTGACCTGCTGTTGGCAGCTGGGTCTCTGTAAACACCAGCCACAGTAATCCTCTAGGGAGGGAGGGACGAGAGAGCAGTACAGACACACACAAACACACACACACACACCTTAACTGTCAATCACTCCCCAAGCCACTGAGGTGACAGAGGTGACACAAACAGCATCACAGTCACCATGGTGTTGTGATTTCCCATTCTCCTCTCCTCCTCTTCTCTCCTTCTCATATTCTGCTCTCCTTCTCCTCCTCTGCTCCTCAGCAATTCCCCTCCATTCCTCACTATTTTCTCATGGATCCAACCAGTGCAAACGAACAGCTGGCTGAGATGCTGAATTAAAGATGGCTAAATAAATATTACATGTTAAGTGCAGTTTCGACTGGGGAGGAGAAGGGTGGCGTATTGAGCGAGACAGGATATGCCTTTCTCAGAAGATCCTGTTTTTTTTTTTTGACAGAACACCCATGCTGAAGGATATTATAATGCATAGAGGGTCCAGATTTGGTAGACGTACGGTATAGTATACCACTGTTTTACATGGGGGATCCAGACCCTGGGATATAGGGACTTTGGGGTAACTCTTTACTTTACAGAGGCTGAAGCTAACTCGGTAGCTTTAGAGTAAAGTACAGTACATCCATTGTTTTAGACAGGACGTCTCCCTCTTAGCTAAGGATTAACGATACAGCTAGTAATGTGAAGTATGGTTTTACATATGGTACTATAGGACTGTTTTAAGCAGGATATCTCTCTCTGCCAGGTTCAGTACAGCCACACTACATTACAGTCCAATCAGCCTGTCTATTGTCTGACTAATAGAACTGAGTTTCCAGCCGCTCCAACAATACTGATAAACAGACATAACACTGTATTATGGCTCCCCCCAACACACACACACACACACACACACACACACACACACACACACACACACACACACACACACACACACAGTGCCTCAATATCTGCCATGTGCTTTCCAGCAGAATCTCCTGCAGTGCAGTGTAATGTAATCTGCACTTGAGGGGATGATTGTGTTTAGTAGTGTAGGCATGTGTGTCTTTGTTGTGTTACTGTCCAAGATTTGTGTGCCTGTGTGCGTTTGTGCAATTGTTTGTGGGCGTGCGCGGGCGTGTGCGTGCGTGTGTGCAGTTCAAATCAAATCTTATTTGTCACATGCTTCGCAGACAACAGGTGCAGAATAACAGTGAAATTAGTATTTGCGGGTCTATTTCGAACAATATAGAGTTAACGATTATTATTTTATTTTTATTTCAAAAATTGAAATAGTGACATGAGGAATAAATACACAGTGAATAACTAAACATATTGAGTAGAAAATAACAATAATGTGTAGCCTTCATTTAACTACACAAGTCATATTCTTATGAACAATGACAGCCTACCGTGGAACTGTGGTGTATTGTTGGATTGTTTTTCAGGTGCAGAACAACAGATTTTGTCCTTGTCTGCTCTGGGATTTGATCCAGCAACCTTTTGGTTACTGGCCCAACGCTCTGACCACTAGGCTACCCGACACCCCAGCAGGGAGTTGAAAATAACATGGCTATATACAGGGAGTCTAAAATAACATGGCTATTTACAGGGAGTAGATAATAACATGGCTATTTACAGGGAGTAGATAATAACATGGCTATTTACAGGGAGTAGATAATAACATGGCTATATACAGGGAGTCTAAAATAACATTGCTATTTACAGGGAGTAGATAATAACATGGCTATTTACAGGGAGTAGATAATAACATGGCTATTTACAGGGGGTCTAAAATAACATTGCTATTTACAGGGAGTAGATAATAACATGGCTATTTACAGGGAGTAGATAATAACATGGCTATTTACAGGGAGTCTAAAATAACATGGCTATTTACAGGGAGTAGATAATAACATGGCTATTTACAGGGAGTAGATAATAACATGGCTATTTACAGGGAGTAGATAATAACATGGCTATTTACAGGGAGTAGATAATAACATGGCTATTTACAGGGAGTAGATAATAACATGGCTATATACAGGGAGTAGATAATAACATGGCTATATACAGGGAGTAGATAATAACATGGCTATTTATAGGGAGTAGATAATAACATGGCTATTTACAGGGAGTAGATAATAACATGGCTATTTACAGGGGGTCTAAAATAACATGGCTATTTACAGGGAGTAGATAATAACATGGCTATTTACAGGGAGTAGATAATAACATGGCTATTTACAGGGAGTAGATAATAACATGGCTATATACAGGGAGTCTAAAATAACATGGCTATTTACAGGGAGTAGATAATAACATGGTTGTATACAGGGAGTCTAAAATAACATGGCTATATACAGGGAGTAGATAATAACATGGCTATATACAGGGAGTAGATAATAACATGGTTATATATAGGGAGTAGATAATAACATGGCTATATACAGGGAGTATAAAATAACATGGTTATATACAGGGAGTAGATAATAACATGGCTATATACAGGGAGTAGATAATAACATGGTTGTATACAGGGAGTAGAAAATAACATGGTTATATACAGGGAGTAGAAAATAACATGGTTATATACAGGGGGTAGATAATAACATGGTTATATACAGGGAGTAGAAAATAACATGGTTATATACAGGGAGTATAAAATAATATGGCTATATACAGGGAGTAGATAATAACATGGCTATATACAGGGAGTAGACAATAACATGGTTGTATACAGGGAGTCTAAAATAACATGGCTATATACAGGGAGTCTAAAATAACATGGCTATTTACAGGGAGTAGAAATAACATGGTTATATACAGGGAGTAGATAATAACATGGTTATATACAGGGAGTAGATAATAACATGGTTATATACAGGGAGTCTAAA
Source organism: Oncorhynchus mykiss (assembly GCF_057628025.1). NCBI lineage: Eukaryota > Metazoa > Chordata > Actinopteri > Salmoniformes > Salmonidae > Oncorhynchus > Oncorhynchus mykiss. The sequence goes on from NC_143040.1 coordinate 22,865,464, forward strand.
ATAACATGGCTATTTACAGGGAGTAGAAAATAACATGGTTATATACAGGGAGTAGAAAATAACATGGTTATATACAGGGAGTAGACAATAACATGGTTATATACAGGGAGTAGATAATAACATGGTTATATACAGGGAGTAGACAATAACATGGTTGTATACAGGGAGTAGATAATAACATGGTTATATACAGGGAGTCTAAAATAACATGGCTATATACAGGGAGTAGACAATAACATGGTTATATATAGGGAGTCTAAAATAACATGGCTATATACAGGGAGTCTAAAATAACATGGCTATATACAGGGAGTAGACAATAACATGGTTATATACAGGGAGTATACAATAACATGGTTATATACAGGGAGTAGACAATAACATGGTTATATACAGGGAGTAGACAATAACATGGTTATATACAGGGAGTAGACAATAACATGGCTATATACAGGGAGTCTAAAATAACATGGCTATATACAGGGAGTAGACAAGAACATGGTTATATACAGGGAGTAGAAAATAACATGGCTATTTACAGGGAGTAGAAAATAACATGGCTATATACAGGGAGTACATAATAACATGGTTATATACAGGGAGTAGAAAATAACATGGCTATATACAGGGAGTAGATAATAACATGGCTATATACAGGGAGTAGATAATAACATGGTTATATACAGGGAGTAGAAAATAACATGGTTATATACAGGGAGCAGAAAATAACATGGTTATATACAGGGAGTAGATAATAACATGGTTATATACAGGGAGTAGACAATAACATGGCTATATACAGGGATTAGATAATAACATGGCTATATACAGGGAGTAGACAATAACATGGTTGTATACAGGGAGTCTAAAATAACATGGCTATTTACAGGGAGTAGACAATAACATGGTTATATACAGGGAGTAGAAAACAACATGGTTATATACAGGGAGTAGATAATAACATGGTTATATACAGGGAGTAGAAAATAACATGGTTATATACAGGGAGTCTAAAATAACATGGCTATTTACAGGGAGTAGAAAATAACATGGTTACATACAGGGAGTAGAAAATAACATGGTTATATACAGGGAGTCTAAAATAACATGGCTATTTACAGGGAGTAGAAATAACATGGTTATATACAGGGAGTAGATAATAACATGGTTATATACAGGGAGTAGATAATAACATGGTTATATACAGGGAGTCTAAAATAACATGGCTATTTACAGGGAGTAGAAAATAACATGGTTATATACAGGGAGTAGAAAATAACATGGTTATATACAGGGAGTAGACAATAACATGGTTATATACAGGGAGTAGATAATAACATGGTTATATACAGGGAGTAGACAATAACATGGTTGTATACAGGGAGTAGATAATAACATGGTTATATACAGGGAGTCTAAAATAACATGGCTATATACAGGGAGTAGACAATAACATGGTTATATATAGGGAGTCTAAAATAACATGGCTATATACAGGGAGTCTAAAATAACATGGCTATATACAGGGAGTAGACAATAACATGGTTATATACAGGGAGTATACAATAACATGGTTATATACAGAGAGTAGACAATAACATGGTTATATACAGGGAGAAGACAATAACATGGTTATATACAGGGAGTAGACAATAACATGGCTATATACAGGGAGTCTAAAATAACATGGCTATATACAGGGAGTAGACAAGAACATGGTTATATACAGGGAGTAGAAAATAACATGGCTATTTACAGGGAGTAGAAAATAACATGGCTATATACAGGGAGTAGATAATAACATGGTTATATACAGGGAGTAGAAAATAACATGGTTATATACAGGGGGTAGATAATAACATGGTTATATACAGGGAGTAGAAAATAACATGGTTATATACAGGGAGTATAAAATAATATGGCTATATACAGGGAGTAGATAATAACATGGCTATATACAGGGAGTAGACAATAACATGGTTGTATACAGGGAGTCTAAAATAACATGGCTATATACAGGGAGTCTAAAATAACATGGCTATTTACAGGGAGTAGAAATAACATGGTTATATACAGGGAGTAGATAATAACATGGTTATATACAGGGAGTAGATAATAACATGGTTATATACAGGGAGTCTAAAATAACATGGCTATTTACAGGGAGTAGAAAATAACATGGTTATATACAGGGAGTAGAAAATAACATGGTTATATACAGGGAGTAGACAATAACATGGTTATATACAGGGAGTAGATAATAACATGGTTATATACAGGGAGTAGACAATAACATGGTTGTATACAGGGAGTAGATAATAACATGGTTATATACAGGGAGTCTAAAATAACATGGCTATATACAGGGAGTAGACAATAACATGGTTATATATAGGGAGTCTAAAATAACATGGCTATATACAGGGAGTCTAAAATAACATGGCTATATACAGGGAGTAGACAATAACATGGTTATATACAGGGAGTATACAATAACATGGTTATATACAGGGAGTAGACAATAACATGGTTATATACAGGGAGTAGACAATAACATGGTTATATACAGGGAGTAGACAATAACATGGCTATATACAGGGAGTCTAAAATAACATGGCTATATACAGGGAGTAGACAAGAACATGGTTATATACAGGGAGTAGAAAATAACATGGCTATTTACAGGGAGTAGAAAATAACATGGCTATATACAGGGAGTACATAATAACATGGTTATATACAGGGAGTAGAAAATAACATGGCTATATACAGGGAGTAGATAATAACATGGCTATATACAGGGAGTAGATAATAACATGGTTATATACAGGGAGTAGAAAATAACATGGTTATATACAGGGAGCAGAAAATAACATGGTTATATACAGGGAGTAGATAATAACATGGTTATATACAGGGAGTAGACAATAACATGGCTATATACAGGGATTAGATAATAACATGGCTATATACAGGGAGTAGACAATAACATGGTTGTATACAGGGAGTCTAAAATAACATGGCTATTTACAGGGAGTAGACAATAACATGGTTATATACAGGGAGTAGAAAACAACATGGTTATATACAGGGAGTAGATAATAACATGGTTATATACAGGGAGTAGAAAATAACATGGTTATATACAGGGAGTCTAAAATAACATGGCTATTTACAGGGAGTAGAAAATAACATGGTTACATACAGGGAGTAGAAAATAACATGGTTATATACAGGGAGTCTAAAATAACATGGCTATTTACAGGGAGTAGAAATAACATGGTTATATACAGGGAGTAGATAATAACATGGTTATATACAGGGAGTAGATAATAACATGGTTATATACAGGGAGTCTAAAATAACATGGCTATTTACAGGGAGTAGAAAATAACATGGTTATATACAGGGAGTAGAAAATAACATGGTTATATACAGGGAGTAGACAATAACATGGTTATATACAGGGAGTAGATAATAACATGGTTATATACAGGGAGTAGACAATAACATGGTTGTATACAGGGAGTAGATAATAACATGGTTATATACAGGGAGTCTAAAATAACATGGCTATATACAGGGAGTAGACAATAACATGGTTATATATAGGGAGTCTAAAATAACATGGCTATATACAGGGAGTCTAAAATAACATGGCTATATACAGGGAGTAGACAATAACATGGTTATATACAGGGAGTATACAATAACATGGTTATATACAGAGAGTAGACAATAACATGGTTATATACAGGGAGTAGACAATAACATGGTTATATACAGGGAGTAGACAATAACATGGCTATATACAGGGAGTCTAAAATAACATGGCTATATACAGGGAGTAGACAAGAACATGGTTATATACAGGGAGTAGAAAATAACATGGCTATTTACAGGGAGTAGAAAATAACATGGCTATATACAGGGAGTAGATAATAACATGGTTATATACAGGGAGTAGAAAATAACATGGCTATATACAGGGAGTAGATAATAACATGGCTATATACAGGGAGTAGATAATAACATGGTTATATACAGGGAGTAGAAAATAACATGGTTATATACAGGGAGCAGAAAATAACATGGTTATATACAGGGAGTAGATAATAACATGGTTATATACAGGGAGTAGATAATAACATGGCTATATACAGGGATTAGATAATAACATGGCTATATACAGGGAGTAGACAATAACATGGTTGTATACAGGGAGTCTAAAATAACATGGCTATTTACAGGGAGTAGACAATAACATGGTTATATACAGGGAGTAGAAAACAACATGGTTATATACAGGGAGTAGATAATAACATGGTTATATACAGGGAGTAGAAAATAACATGGTTATATACAGGGAGTCTAAAATAACATGGCTATTTACAGGGAGTAGAAAATAACATGGTTACATACAGGGAGTAGAAAATAACATGGTTATATACAGGGAGTCTAAAATAACATGGTTATATACAGGGAGTAGATAATAACATGGTTATATACAGGGAGTAGAAAATAACATGGTTATATACAGGGAGTCTAAAATAACATGGCTATTTACAGGGAGTATAAAATAACATTACTATATACAGGGAGTAGATAATAACATGGCTATTTACAGGGAGTAGATAATAACATGGTTATATACAGGGGGTAGATAATAACATGGTTATATACAGGGAGTAGAAAATAACATGGTTATATACAGGGAGCAGAAAATAACATGGTTATATACAGGGAGTAGATAATAACATGGTTATATACAGGGAGTAGAAATAACATGGTTATATACAGGGAGCAGAAAATAACATGGTTATATACAGGGAGTAGATAATAACATGGTTATATACAGGGAGTAGACAATAACATGGCTATATACAGGGAGTAGATAATAACATGGCTAAATACAGGGAGTAGACAATAACATGGTTATATACAGGGAGTAGAAAACAACATGGTTATATACAGGGAGTAGACAATAACATGGTTATATACAGGGAGTAGACAATAACATGGCTATATACAGGGAGTCTAAAATAACATGGCTATATACAGGGAGTAGACAAGAACATGGTTATATACAGGGAGTAGAAAATAACATGGCTATTTACAGGGAGTAGAAAATAACATGGCTATATACAGGGAGTAGATAATAACATGGTTATATACAGGGAGTAGAAAATAACATGGCTATATACAGGGAGTAGATAATAACATGGCTATATACAGGGAGTAGATAATAACATGGTTATATACAGGGAGTAGAAAATAACATTGTTATATACAGGGAGCAGAAAATAACATGGTTTCATACAGGGAGTAGATAATAACATGGTTATATACAGGGAGTAGACAATAACATGGCTATATACAGGGATTAGATAATAACATGGCTATATACAGGGAGTAGACAATAACATGGTTGTATACAGGGAGTCTAAAATAACATGGCTATTTACAGGGAGTAGACAATAACATGGTTATATACAGGGAGTAGAAAACAACATGGTTATATACAGGGAGTAGATAATAACATGGTTATATACAGGGAGTAGAAAATAACATGGTTATATACAGGGAGTCTAAAATAACATGGCTATTTACAGGGAGTAGAAAATAACATGGTTACATACAGGGAGTAGAAAATAACATGGTTATATACAGGGAGTCTAAAATAACATGGTTATATACAGGGAGTAGATAATAACATGGTTATATACAGGGAGTAGAAAATAACATGGTTATATACAGGGAGTCTAAAATAACATGGCTATTTACAGGGAGTATAAAATAACATTACTATATACAGGGAGTAGATAATAACATGGCTATTTACAGGGAGTAGATAATAACATGGTTATATACAGGGGGTAGATAATAACATGGTTATATACAGGGAGTAGAAAATAACATGGTTATATACAGGGAGCAGAAAATAACATGGTTATATTCAGGGAGTAGATAATAACATGGTTATATACAGGGAGTAGAAATAACATGGTTATATACAGGGAGCAGAAAATAACATGGTTATATACAGGGAGTAGATAATAACATGGTTATATACAGGGAGTAGACAATAACATGGCTATATACAGGGAGTAGATAATAACATGGCTATATACAGGGAGTAGACAATAACATGGTTATATACAGGGAGTAGAAAACAACATGGTTATATACAGGGAGTAGATAATAACATGGTTATATACAGGGAGTAGAAAATAACATGGTTATATACAGGGAGTCTAAAATAACATGGCTATTTACAGGGAGTAGAAAATAACATGGTTACATACAGGGAGTAGATAATAACATGGCTGTATACAGGGAGTCTAAAATAACATGGTTATATACAGGGAGTAGATAATAACATGGTTGTATACAGGGAGTAGAAAATAACATGGCTATATACAGGGAGTAGATAATAACATGGTTATATACAGGGAGTAGATAATAACATGGTTGTATACAGGGAGTCTAAAATAACATGGTTATATACAGGGAGTAGACAATAACATGGTTGTATACAGGGAGTCTAAAATAACATGGTTATATACAGAGAGTAGAAAATAACATGGCTATATACAGGGAGTAGATAATAACATGGCTATATACAGGGAGTAGATAATAACATGGTTGTATACAGGGAGTCTAAAATAACATGGTTATATACAGGGAGTCTAAAATAACATGGTTATATACAGGGAGTAGATAATAACATGGTTGTATACAGGGAGTAGAAAATAACATGGCTATATACAGGGAGTAGATAATAACATGGTTATATACAGGGAGTAGATAATAACATGGTTGTATACAGGGAGTCTAAAATAACATGGTTATATACAGGGAGTAGACAATAACATGGTTATATACAGGGATTAGATAATAACATGGCTGTATACAGGGAGTCTAAAATAACATGGTTATATACAGGGAGTAGATAATAACATGGTTGTATACAGGGAGTAGAAAATAACATGGCTATATACAGGGAGTAGATAATAACATGGCTATATACAGGGAGTAGATAATAACATGGTTGTATACAGGGAGTCTAAAATAACATGGTTATATACAGGGAGTAGATAATAACATGGTTGTATACAGGGAGTAGAAAATAACATGGCTATATACAGGGAGTAGATAATAACATGGTTATATACAGGGAGTAGATAATAACATGGTTGTATACAGGGAGTCTAAAATAACATGGTTATATACAGGGAGTAGACAATAACATGGCTATATACAGGGATTAGATAATAACATGGCTATATACAGGGAGTAGATAATAACATGGCTATATACAGGGAGTAGATAATAACATGGTTGTATACAGGGAGTCTAAAATAACATGGTTATATACAGGGAGTAGATAATAACATGGTTGTATACAGGGAGTAGAAAATAACATGGCTATATACAGGGAGTAGATAATAACATGGTTATATACAGGGAGTAGATAATAACATGGTTATATACAGGGAGTAGATAATAACATGGCTATATACAGGGAGTAGATAATAACATTGCTATATACAGGGAGTAGAAAATAACATGGCTATATACAGGGAGTAGAAAATAACATGGTTGTATACAGGGAGTAGAAAATAACATGGTTGTATACAGGGAGTAGAAAATAACATGGTTGTATACAGGGAGTAGAAAATAACATGGTTATATACAGGGAGTAGAAAATAACATGGCTATATACAGGGAGTAGAAAATAACATGGTTGTATACAGGGAGTAGAAAATAACATGGCTATATACAGGGAGTAGATAATAACATGGCTATATACAGGGAGTAGATAATAACATGGCTATATACAGGGAGTAGATAATAACATGGTTATATACAGGGAGTAGATAATAACATGGCTATATACAGGGAGTAGATAATAACATGGCTATATACAGGGAGTAGATAATAACATGGCTATATACAGGGAGTAGATAATAACATGGCTATATACAGGGAGTAGATAATAACATGGCTATATACAGGGAGTAGATAATAACATGGCTATATACAGGGAGTAGATAATAACATGGCTATATACAGGGAGTAGATAATCACATGGCTATGTACAGGGAGTAGATAATAACATGGCTATATACAGGGAGTAGATAATAACATGGCTATGTACAGGGAGTAGATAATAACATGGCTATATACAGGGAGTAGATAATAACATGGTTATATACAGGGAGTAGATAATAACATGGCTATATACAGGGAGTAGATAATAACATGGCTATATACAGGGAGTAGATAATAACATGGCTATGTACAGGGAGTAGATAATAACATGGCTATATACAGGGAGTAGATAATAACATGGCTATGTACAGGGAGTAGATAATAACATGGCTATGTACAGGGAGTAGATAATAACATGGCTATATACAGGGAGTAGATAATAACATGGCTATGTACAGGGAGTAGATAATAACATGGCTATATACAGGGAGTAGATAATAACATGGCTATGTACAGGGAGTAGATAATAACATGGCTATATACAGGGAGTAGATAATAACATGGCTATATACAGGGAGTAGATAATAACATGGCTATATACAGGGAGTAGAAAATAACATGGCTATATACAGGGAGTAGATAATAACATGGCTATGTACAGGGAGTAGATAATAACATGGCTATATACAGGGAGTAGATAATAACATGGCTATGTACAGGGAGGAGATAATAACATGGCTATATACAGGGAGTAGATAATAACATGGTTATGTACAGGGAGTAGATAATAACATGGCTATATACAGGGAGTAGATAATAACATGGTTATATACAGGGAGTAGATAATAACATGGTTATATACAGGGAGTAGATAATAACATGGTTATATACAGGGAGTAGATAATAACATGGTTATATACAGGGAGTAGAAAATAACATGGTTGTATACAGGGAGTAGAAAATAACATGGTTGTATACAGGGAGTAGAAAATAACATGGTTATATACAGGGAGTAGAAAATAACATGGCTATATACAGGGAGTAGAAAATAACATGGTTGTATACAGGGAGTAGAAAATAACATGGCTATATACAGGGAGTAGATAATAACATGGCTATATACAGGGAGTAGATAATAACATGGCTATATACAGGGAGTAGATAATAACATGGTTATATACAGGGAGTAGATAATAACATGGCTATATACAGGGAGTAGATAATAACATGGCTATATACAGGGAGTAGATAATAACATGGCTATATACAGGGAGTAGATAATAACATGGCTATATACAGGGAGTAGATAATAACATGGCTATATACAGGGAGTAGATAATAACATGGCTATATACAGGGAGTAGATAATAACATGGCTATATACAGGGAGTAGATAATAACATGGTTATATACAGGGAGTAGATAATAACATGGTTATATACAGGGAGTAGATAATAACATGGCTATATACAGGGAGTAGATAATAGCATGGCTATATACAGGGAGTAGATAATAACATGGTTATATACAGGGAGTAGATAATAACATGGCTATATACAGGGAGTAGAAAATAACATGGCTATATACAGGGAGTAGATAATAACATGGCTATGTACAGGGAGTAGAAAATAACATGGCTATATACAGGGAGTAGATAATAGCATGGTTATATACAGGGAGTAGATAATAGCATGGCTATATACAGGGAGTAGATAATAACATGGTTATATACAGGGAGTAGATAATAACATGGCTATATACAGGGAGTAGAAAATAACATGGCTATATACAGGGAGTAGATAATAACATGGCTATGTACAGGGAGTAGATAATAACATGGTTATATACAGGGGGTGGATAATAACATGGTTATATACAGGGGGTGGATAATAACATGGCTATATACAGGGTGTGGATAATAATTAGAAGTCATGTGTTTAGGAAGTCATCATTAGAAGTCATGTGTTTAGGAAGTCATCATTAGAAGTCATGTGTTTAGGAAGTCATCATTAGAAGTCATGTGTTTAGGAAGTCATCATTAGAAGTCATGTATTAGGAAGTCATCATTAGAAGTCATATACTTGTGTCTCTCCGTCTTTGTTTGGTTAATGAGTACTCAGTTTAAGATGTGTGTGTGTGTGTGTGTGTGTGTGTGTGTGTGTGTGTGTGTGTGTGTGTGTGTGTGTGTGTGTGTGTGCGCATGCGTGCGTGCGTGCTTGCGTGCGTGCGTGCATGTGTTCGTGCGTGCGTGCGCGCGTGTGTGTAGAGGTCATAATACAGTGTTTTGTTTATCTGAGAACACACCCAGTCACAGAAATACAGCCAACAAATACACATGTCCACAATACGCTGATGTAAATATTTGTCAATTCACACACTGCAGCGATATTAGATGTTCCTGCTGATGGTTGGTTTATAACTTACAGTCCAACTCAGGTAAAAATACAAAACACTATAATGTCACACCATAACTTAAAGGACGATATTCTAGACACACACACACACACACACACAATGTTAAAGTGTGATTGATTCTCAGTGGGGAGCCAGCAGACGTTCACCCCTAAGTGTTTATGGTCGTCAAGATGCTCTCTGTCCATCTCTCCCCATAGCAACAAGTGCAGTGCTTTAAAAAACAGTCACACGTAAGAGTGTGAAATACAGCGATTGCCAGAGTAATGAGGTTTTCCAAAAGGCCTTAGTCCGTTCGGGCCACCATAATATTGATTTCATTCATATTAATGCCACATGACAAGGCATAGCCGACTATCAGTAAAGGAAACAGATTTTTTTTCCCAGCTTGTGTGGGTGTCGGCGTGCCTGGCATTCATATGTGTGTTTGTGTGTGTGTCTCTCTCTCTGTGTGTGTCCCGCTCTCTGTGTGTTTGCCTGCGTATGAGCCCCTATCGCTCTCCTCTCCACAGTCTAGTAGGAAGGATATTAGCCTCTTCTTCCAACACACCCCGAGGGAGATGAACACTCCCAAGCATGGGCATGTATGGATGGAATGTATAGACAAAATGGGCCCTGGTCCAGCTCTTTATACTCACAGCAGTGTAGAGGCCTAACGTTATGATAATGTCTAATTCATCGGGTAATTAATTATGGAATATAAAATATGGATTTATTTTTATTTTACAGTAAATGTTATTTTACAGCACCAACTATCATTTAAGTCGATAGGAAACTTTCTTAGCCAGTCGGGATAAACCGTACATGTCACAGTTCTTTCAATGTCAGATTCAAAGTCTCAGAGACAGTGATGTTATTTTATAACAGGAAAAATATGTATTATAAAAACAAGGTAATACATGATAAATGACTCTGTGACAGATTATGGCAAAATGATAAGCAATGATGAAGTAGTTAGAATGGGGAAGGGAGGGAAACAGAGAGGAGGGTTTCTCTTAACTCAAGAGTAGGACAAGCTATCATTTAGGATGATTCTGCATGAGAAAAAGCAGGGAATTTAAGAGAGATATAGCCTGCGTTGAATGTGCTTATATGAAATTCATTTTAGCTCAATCTCTGGCTGGATTCCCAAACGTCCTTTCATTGGGAAAATGGGAGAAGACCCCTGTTCCGGGGTGGTGTCGTCCAACTGAGATCCAAGTGAGAGCAGAGGACAATCGTTCAAATTGGAGGAGGAGGGGGGGGGGGGGGGGGGGGGCTTTCCAGTTACCAACTGCACCAACGTCCTGGAAGCAGAAGGATTTCAGGCTATTATTCACGCCACGCTTTTATAGTTCAGTTCGAATGGACAGCGTGGGCGGGGATAGGCTCCTTGCCTGATTGGCTGAAATTTTCCGTGGTCACTCTTAGCAGGCGGTGCCCCAGGCTCAGGGAGGAGAGTAGTGTTCCGTTGTTGATGGATAAATCCTTTGTAAAACGCGGGAAAGGTGGGTAATTGTTCAGGGCATAATGTTCCCTACGTAACGACACAAAACATGACACGTTCTCCTTGAAATACAAAGACGTTATTCCCAACAGGGAAAAACACACAATATCATTGAGCATTTCTACAGCATACAATGATCATAGGATACATCAGTACTTCTCCGCCTAGATCCTTCTGGTGTTAACAAGAATGTAGATTCCATATGAATGTGGTCTGGATTCTGTCCGTTTAGAGCAGGGCGAGCCATTTGGCAGGTCCCTGCTGTTCCGGTGCCGTCCTGTCCTGGACAGAACGTTTTGAAGTGGATGTTCTGCTGTTTTTAACGGCCCTCTGGAGCGTCATGTTGTAATACGGAGGGCGATTTATTATGATATTTTATTTATACGGGGAGGGTCACCGTTGAGCCCATGGTCTCATTTACATGGGGAGGCCTGTGAACATGAACATACACCATTTAATAAATACCATGTAATATAATAATATCAATATAACACCGACAACGAGATGAATCAAAAACCAACACAACTCTCCCATATCGCCTCCCTTAAAAGGTGGAACAATGTTATTGATAGAAATAGGGACGAGAACGGGGCCCAAAATCGACCCCCTGCAGCACACCTTTCGTAATATTGAGGAAACCGTCAGTAAGCACACTTTTGTTCTTGAACCAATCGCAGGATGCCATGATCTAGGCCTATTTCAGAGGACCCGTGAACAAGTAAGAAATGGTCGACCGTATCAAGCGCCTTTCGACGGGTCGATAAGCCAGCACAATGACTTTTAATGGTCTGAACAATATAGCGCGTCCTCTGTGGCCGTTTTTTTGTTGGGAAAAGGGGGAGAAGAGCGGCTGGGTCGTGTCATGTCCTTTCGTCTCTACAGTTGGCATTCGTCAGGGTCTGTAATCCGGAATGCTCTATAACCCATGTAGCAAAACGCACCAAACTAAACAAGTCTCCTTTTGTTCATTTCATTGTGTTTATTTGTTTACACCTGTGGAGTACGGGAGGTTTCAGATTGTTGTGTTGTTGTGTGTGTGTAGCCTCGACGTGCTAATCAGACCAGATAAGGACGTGATACCTGGTGAAAGCGGTCTTTCGCTAATTTTGTGTGTGTGTGTGTGTGTGCGCGCATACGTGCATAAGTGCGTGGCTGGGTTTGCGGCAGTGTTTCCATGTGCTCTGAGGCGTGTTAATGACAGCAGGCAGAAAATGAACAGACATTGAGCAGACTCATACATGATCTGCCATACAGGTACAGTTCTGCGTGTGTGTGTGTTGATGTTGATGTACCTGTAGGATTTAAACAATCGCCCCCCAATCCCCCCTTCCCCAAAACACGTATAAATACTGTTATATAAATTGGGTCTCCCTGTATTATACTGATGCTAAAATGTTTATTCTACTGAGACATTGACTTTATGTTCTAGTCTTATCTTTTGTTGTTTCTTATTGTTGTTTCATTGTTGAGAAGGAACCTGCAAGTTGGCATTTCATTGGACAGTGTATACCATGTGTATCCTGTACATACGACTAATACAACTTGAAACTTGAGGATATGTAGTATATGTATGGGTATTCATTAGGTGTGTGTATTAGTACATGTATGGGTATTCATTAGGTGTGTGTATTAGTATATGTATGGGTATTCATTAGGTGTGTGTATTAGTGTATGTATGGGTATTCATTAGGTGTGTGTATTAGTATATGTATGGGTATTCATTAGGTGTGTGTATTAGTATATGTATGGGTATTCATTAGGTGTGTGTATTAGTGTATGTATGGGTATTCATTAGGTGTGTGTATTAGTATATGTATGGGTATTCATTAGGTGTGTGTATTAGTACATGTATGGGTATTCATTAGGTGTGTGTATTAGTATATGTATGGGTATTCATTAGGTGTGTGTATTAGTATATGTATGGGTATTCATTAGGTGTGTGTATTAGTGTATGTATGGGTATTCATTAGGTGTGTGTATTAGTACATGTATGGGTATTCATTAGGTGTGTGTTTTAGTACATGTATGGGTATTCATTAGGTGTGTGTATTAGTATATGTATGGGTATTCATTAGGTGTGTGTATTAGTACAGGTATGGGTATTCATTAGGTGTGTGTATTATGAGTCAAACTATTATCCCATTACTGGTATGCAGTTGCATTATTCCCTAGTTGGGGTAAAGAATAGAGTCTAAGTAAAGGTGTGCCTGTCTATTTACTATAGTGCTTTTCTCCCTAGCTACAATGGCTAAGTGCGTGCGTGCCTGAGAGAGGGAGAGATATCGCTGAGAGAGTGTGTGTGTGTGTGTGTGTGTGTGTGTGTGTGTGTGTGTGTGTGTGTGTGAAGCCACGCAACAGATGAAGACCAAATGGTTAAAGCAGAGACAGCCCCCCCTCCTCTCCCCTCCCTTCCCCCGACCTCCTTTCCTCTCCCTCCTCCCCCCGGTGGGTGTAAACAGACAGAGGCTCAACCTATAGCGCGCCTCCCTCCCTTCTTTCAGCCCCAAGCCCCTCCCCTCTCCTGCCAGCAGCAGCACGGCTCCGAAAGAGTGCCTCAAAACTTGGAGAGAGCGAGAGAGAGAAAGAAAGAGGAAAGATTCCGTTTAGAAAGGCAGGCGGCGGCAGAGAGGGTACGAGAGCGAGCGTGGACCAACCACCAACCAGCAGGATGCGCATTTAACCACCCACTGTCCAGCCTAAGGAAAAGAAGAAAAAAAACGATCCAGCATTTTTTCCCTCTTTTTTTTTTTTTATTCCTCCCTCTCTCGTTAATGAGTTGAGCTTGAAGCCTGAGCTTGATGCCATAGAGAGTGAGAGTGTGATTGTTCATTGAGAGGAGCCTCTCTCTGTTCTGTGTGTGCGTTTGAGAGAGTGAGTGGAATGGGAGAAACAGACTACTGTCAGTAGAACCACTGAAACAGACTGTGTGCCGAGAGAGAGAGAGAGAGACAGAGAGAGAGAGAGACAGAGAGAGAGAGACAGAGAGAGAGAGAGAGAGAGAGAGAGAGAGAGAGATATCGAAGGCAAGTGTTTTGTGGAGGGGAATAAAAAAGGCGAAAAAAGCTCCCGGCAAGACAGACCCAGCGCAGCACCGTGTCTACCCAGCTACATGCCTCTGTGATCGGGTAACGAGAGCAGCCAGGAGGGCTCTGGCCGGATCCTTTTAACCCCTTTGGGGAAGGAACAACTGGAGGATTTCTTAACCAAGGTAACAGCTGAAACCAGTGTATTCTCTCTGCTGCTGCTAATTGACCTTCCTCAGTGTGCCGTTTACGCACCCCTCTCTGTGTGTGTGTGTGTGTGTGTGTGCGCCTGTGCATCCACATGTCGTGCCTGTGGTCAATGAAACGTGATCAATTGCTGTCAATTATTATACCCGCTGTCTGCTTAAGTGTGTTTCAATCATCTTCAAAGGAAAGGAGTTTGTGTGTGTGTGTGTGTGAGTGTTGAGGGGATCCGTATCGCATGTTAATACGCTTCTCTCTCTGTGACTCCGGCACTTTGAGAGTTGATTGTCGAGAGAGAGAGAGAGAGAGAGGGAAGTCAACGCTCCCCCGAAAAAAGCTCCCTCGGAGCTCGGCTGCCCTCACCACGGTCAGATGTTCTGAATTAGAGCGAATAGTTTTTGCGAAGCGGAGCCCAGTCACTGTTCCTTTTTTGGGGCTGCTTGTGGTCAGAATTCCCAGCCTCTCCAAATCCACCCAGGCTATAATACCAGGCAGGATGAGGGGGCTGATGCTGTGGAGGGGGATTCGCGAGCCTTTTTTTGGATGGGCTCAACAGCATAATAGATGAATTGTGTGTGTCGATGACTTAGATTTAAAAGGCTGTGAAAAAGAGAGGGGGTTTGTTTATGTAATTCCTCTGGAAATTGATATTTTCATGGCCATTTGATGTCCTGTCTTTTAAGATGTGGAAACAGGCATAGCCTACAGTGCCTTTTGCAACACATGTAATAATTCTCACTCCCGTCCCGTTACGGGGAGAATAGACCCTTATACCGCAGGATAATTGGAACCATATTTTTCAGGGGGGGGGGGGGTTGGAATTTGTCACTCTATTTCCTTTTCAATTAGCCTATTCTACACCCCCCGGCCTGCCTCTGAGTGACGGAAAGATGCAGCTATAACAGAACAACTGAATAACTGGCAGGCTGGAATATGGACCAGCTCTGCGTTCATAAACGGCGTGGAGACGGACAGATGTTAAAAGATGTCCCCCAACCCCCAAAAAAAAAATGTTTAACAAAAAATGGACACGTCAGATAGACCAGATGAGCGAGATAAAGGGGATATCATACGATAATACGCTTTTATGATTTCAATATGTTCATCTGTGTGTTGTAGAAGTGTGATTTGCCATATGTTCCATCAGTTAAAGGAAACTTAGATGGCTCTGCCTTATTAAAAACCAGACAATAGGAAGGAGTACTGGGGGCGCAGCAACAATGTGTGTGCTCAGGCGTTAAAGACGCTGTGAAATTCCACCAGTCAGTGATTCCTCTCAGGCCCACTACCACTGAGAGGAACCTGTGGTGTCTCATAATGTCAAACAGTTGCCCCGATTGTTAAAAAAACAAGAAAGAAATGGGCCTCTATCACTCTCTCTCTGTCTGTCTGTCTGTCTGTCTGTCATATTTCAGATCTGCGTGCCGAAGCCTCTGACCCTACAAGCTCTATGTTCACGGCCCAAATGGCACCCTATTCCCTATCTAGAGTGCACCTCTTTTGATCAGAGCCCCGATAGGTCGTGCACTACACAGGGAACAGGGTGCCATTTGGGATGCCCACAATGAGAAATAAGCTGTCAAGAATTACTGAGGAGGCCGGGGCCATGCGCAAAGGTGTTTAATGTCCCTCTCATGTGGCGGGCCTTACTACATGGTTCCACTTTAATGCTCATACTAAGCCTCTCTGCTGATTTATGGCCCAGGACCCCATTCTTTGATTCCACACTACATAGATTTTGGAAAGGGGAAAATAAGTGTTTGCAATGTTAGACACTGAAAGAAAGAGTGGATGGAAGGGGGGGGGGGGGAAACGGTAGGAGGAAATAGCTGAACCTGGTTGTCCTTCCTCTTCTCTTTCTTTCTCGTCACGAATGGAAAGAGATCGCCTAGCAACGGGGCCCAGGCTGTGCTTGGTGTGTGTGTGTGTGTGTGTGTGAGATGTATACACTTAGTGTGTGCAGTAATCTGGCTGATGGACTGCATTACTGGAGCTATTACTCAATGAATAAAAGTTTGAATTCCGTTTGATAACTCCGTCGTGATATTTCTCTGATTTAGCGCCTTGTAAAACGGACCAGGTCACCTTTCCTTATCCACATATTTCTTTGTTTTACTGTTCGTGTTATTACGTTGAAGGGCATTTATCGTAGCATCTTGATGGCTGTTATATAGTGGCTCAACTCATTGTTCATTTATAGCGGAACATTGGAAAAGGCCCGACGGACCTGCTCCTGAGTAAAAAAAAGAATTACAAAACGGGAAAAGAGGGAAAATTGTGATTGACGATTGGTGAAAAACAGCATCCTACGGCCTATAGACCTGCAGTCTATTGCAGGCTCATTAGCATAATAGGTGGTTATTATATAGCCATGTTGTGATGGAGGGATGAGGGATGACACAGAGAAATGTCCATGGGAATAGACATGAAAGAGGGGGTGAAGCGCTTGAAGGTTCGCCGTCCGCACGGAGGAGTAAAGCGCTCGTTCTATCTCTTCATCTCTGTTTCTCTCTCTCTCCAGCTCTTTGTGATTAAAGTTCATATCTCTCCATGAATCCCTTTAAGAACACACCCCATCATTAGATAGGAGTGATTTACGAAGAGAGAGAGTGTGTGTGTGTGTGTGTGTGTGTGTGTGTGTGTGTCTACTGTTGAGGGATTGAGGAGTGAGTTCATAGTGTTATCTCGCTAGGTGTCCAGACGGCTCCGTGATCACTTCTTCCACTGATCTAGGACGGCTAAGAGAGGTGCTGTCTGACACTTCTGAAGGGGCACCTTGTTCAGTTCTGAGACCAGGCCACCTCTCTCTTTTATTCGCTCTCTTTCTCCGTATATTCTTCTATCGCTCTCTCGCTCTTTCTCTCTCTCTGTAATTCTCCCCCCCTTCGTCTCTCGTTCTCATTATTTTTTTCCCCCTTTCGCTCCTTCCCTCCCTCCCTCCTTCTTCTCCTATATAACAGCTCTGGTCCGTCCAGGGCCTCCAGAACTCACCATAACAACACATACAGTACATACCCATCAGCCAATCGATCGATTCCATTTTCTCATCACAGCTCTGCTCCAGATAAGACTTGGAGGAGGAGGCTTCTATTGTATATTGTTGCAGGCGGCTGTTGCAGGCGGCTGTGGCAGGCGGTGCTCAGGGAATGCTGCCAAACAGTTAAGCTATACTCATCCAATTGGGGTAAGAAGAGGGTCCCTCAATGGGTCTTACTGCTTCCAGAATATTCTTTGTGATTGGGATGGGTTAAAGGGAGCTCGCTACAGATTGGACTGTTTGGCTGGGAGCCGGAGAGGAACAGGGCGGGTTGGCCGGAGGAGAGTTTCTGACAAATAAACGGCACGCCGCCGTCGGTGGTATGCTAATGTCCCCGTCTGCCTGTGTGTGTGTGTGTGAGAAGACTTGTGTTTGGTGTGTCAATATGAATTAGATTGGCTGCTTCCCAAATTGCACCCTATTCCCTATAATTATTATTCTTAATGATTGTCCCAGCTCAAAAGTAGTGCACTTTTTTTCTTCTTCTAGAGAGTAGGGTGCTATTTGAGAGGCAGACGCGGGTGGAGATTTAGATGCGTTCGTTACAGCGAGGAGACGTGCGTAGGAAAGAGGAAAGATCTTTGAGGGAATTTATTGAATGAACCTCTTATTTATTTTGGGTTTGTTTCTGTTCAGGAACGCTCTGAACGTGTTCCAAATCTGTTCAGAACAACAAGAATAGACTGTACTTTTCAACCATTCATTTAGGTCCTTTAATAAATATACATATTTCCCAAATATATTTAATTTGGGGGGAAAAATGTAATAATAAAAAAATATTACAATTTAAATGAAAAATAATAAAGTATATAGGAATATATACCATTTAAATGAACAAGGATAAGGTTTAGTATAAATAGAAGTAGGTGGAAAATCCAAAATTGTTTTAGTGGTCACAATGTTTTATTGGCTATAAAAAATAAAAGGTTTATGATTCTTCCAAAAATCAAATGAAGTACTAAGTACTAATGAATTAATAATGATTAAAAATATAATTGTACAAATAACAGCACCATATGTAGTTATATTTCTATTATCACCTTATACAACCTGCCGTAAATAAAATAGCATAAGTATGTACTAATTTGGGGCTGACAGAGTGTGCGAGCCAGGGGAAACAAAGGTCATCATGGGGGTCAAACACAGGAAATTATCCTTGTGATGGAGTGGCCTGGCCCTGTGGACACGCACACACACACACACACACACACACACACACACGCACGCACGCACGCACGCACGCACGCACACACACACACACGCACACACACACACACACGCACGCACACACACACACACACACCCCGCTGGGTCATAAATCCTCACATGAATAATACAGGGGCTACCCCAGCCACTCTACAGACTCTGGTACAACTGCCACTGCATTTCCCCACAGTACCATTACAGAGGAAAGGATGTTACATACAGTCTCTTTGTGAAGGCTGCTGATTTTCTCCTCTTGTTTTCTGTTGTTATCGAATTGAGATGATAGTTATTTTCCACTCCAGTTGAGAAGGACCCCTCGGGCCGGTGCAGGTGTGTGTGTGTGTGTGTGTGTCGGTCCCGTGTGTGTTGGAGTTCTCCCTCTCCTGATGGAGCCAGACAGAGGTTGTGGCGGTGTCCCGGGCTGTTCTGGTCCGGGGGGACAGTGACAGAGTGACCATCCTTACCGTAGCGTAGCCTAGCCGCCGGCTGAGTCCAGATAGAATAATAGTATTTCCAGTTGAGGTGACGGGCCGAGATAAGCAGGGCCCGTACATCACGGCTGAGAGGTCGCAACACAGGCTAAGGAAAAAGACCACGGCACACCTATTTACACAATGCCCGTGGTGTCCTATTCTCAAGAGTGCTGATCTAGCACCAGGTCGCCTGTGTCTATATCAGTGTATTAATTATGATCTAAAAGGCCAAACTGATCCTAGATCAGCACTCCTATTCTGAGAGGCTTTAAGAATTGGGGCTCTGCTCTCCTGAGCTCGGCTATTATAACTGGAGAGGTTGAGGAGGCCAACGTTTAAGCTAACATGTCTTAGTGAAACTAAACAAAGCTAAATGAGCTATTAATGTGGTCTACCTGAACCGGCAAGGCTAACTCTAAGCTAATCGCTAGGTTGTATGACTTGGCTGTGTATCGTACGGTCTATAGGCCTATACACCTGGGAGTTAAATGGGTATATATTAAATAAGCATGTCTTTGTCCTTTCAATGTCTCGTCTAGCTGGTGGTTATTGGAGTTGACTAAATAATTCCTTGTCAGCAGAATTGTCCCGTGTTGGCCTGGTAATGTGTGGTAACTCGATTACGCGGTAGCCATATTACCCTTGACTCACACACACACAACACACACAGTAGCTAGGTCCATCTCTCCACGACAGCACCTGCCAGGCCTCTCTCGTCTCTCCTCTCTCCTCTCTCGTCTCTCCTCTCTCGTCTCTCCTCTCTCGTCTCTCGTCTCTCCTCTCTCGTCTCTCCTCTCTCGTCTCACCTCTCTCCTCTCTCGTCTCTCCTCTCTCCTGTCTCGTCTCTCCTCTCTCCTCTCTCGTCTCTCGTCTCTCCTCTCTCGTCTCACCTCTCTCGTCTCTCCTCTCTCCTCTCTCGTGTCTTGTCTCTCCTCTCTCCTCTCTCGTCTCTCCTCTCTCGTCTCTCCTCTCTCGTCTCTCCTCTCTCGTCTCTCCTCTCTCCTCTCTCGTCTCTCCTCTCTCCTCTCTCGTCTCTCCTCTTTCGTCTCTCCTCTCTCGCCTCTCCTCTCTCGTCTCTCCTCTCCCCTCTCTCCTCTCTCCTCTCTCCTCTCTCCTCTCCGTCTACAGCGAGGGGGAAAGAGGAAATAAAGCCTCCATTCAACGGCTCATAGACCGAGACGCCCACATGTATAATAGAACAGTCCAATCGTAAAGCTTCAGATTCATACACTCTGTGTGTTGTGTGTGTGTGTGTGTGTGTGGGGAGAGAGAAGGGGAAATTGAATACTCTGCTATCCACCAGATATTTTACTAGACAAACAGCTACTGAAGGATCATTCAGTAATAATGAATAAATTACTTAGTTCTGATCCACATAACGGCCCATTAGGTTTGTTCTGAAAGGAGTCGAGGTGCTGAATAAGTAGATGTATAAGAGCGTTTATCCTGTGTACTGGACTTACAGTGTTGTTTTGTTTTATTTCAGTCTGGAATCTCTTCTTCAGAGAACCTATTTTGTACACTTCTGATTTGTACAAGTGTCTGTTATTTAAATGTCTCTGATAACAGTCAAGGAGGCGGTTTAAGGTAATGTTCCCTTTGTCAAACTACATAGTTGTTCATCTGTAGTGAGGCAAGGCTGGGAGATGTGATGGAGGACACTAGTCCCGAGATATAGACCAGCAGCAGCCACGTCCACCAGCCTAGACACTGTGTGGAAGGAGGAAGACTGGTGTGTGTGTGTGTGTGTGTGTGCCCACTCCCGTCTCCTTGCATTGGAATCCATCCCCGTTGTGAGCCAGAGCCACCACTAGGCCCAGAGGGGATGTAGCTAGGAGGAGACCCCAACCAGTCGCCCCCCCCCCCCCCCCCCCCACACACACACACACAGAAAGACCCAGCCCTTTTATCGTTTCCGCTCGTCACACACACAGAACACACGCACGCTACCTACACTCTCACACACACACACACAGAACACACGCACACTTCCTACACTCACACACACACATACAGAACACACGCACACTACCTACACACACACACACATGATCAGGGCTCACACACACACACACACCCGCTCTCGAAGGCTAGCTGGCTGTCCTGTTGATCATTTGAGGAGAACCTCTCTCCCCTTCAACCCCCTCTAGTCTATTTTCATTGCCTGCTTCACTGCAGCCCTGCTTAACAAACGCTTTACCAGACCTTTCTCTCTCTCTCAGCTATATGACCCTAGGGCAAGAGGGAGGGAGGGAGGGAGGGAGGGAGGGAGGGAGGGAGGGAGGGAGGGAGGGAGGGACAGCCAACCAACCATCCACTCACCCACCTCCTTTGTTTGGGGGTTAGAGGCACAGCAAGGTCGCAACCTTTTAAGATGAGGGCCTGGGGCTCGGGTTACAGGAGCACAGCCTGGGCTAGATGCAGGGAGGGAAGATGTCTGTCTGTCCCTGCTCAGCCACATGTGTTCGGCAATCAACTGAACAATGTCATCAGCATTAACACTGCCATTACCACAACTAACCACATGTGTCATCAGCCCCCATAGGGAGGAGACGGGTTTAAGGTTTGAACACAGACACACACAGACACACACACACACACAGACACACACAGACACACACACACACACACACACACACACACATACAAAGACACACACACACACACACACACACACACACACACACACACACACACACACACATACAAAGACACACACACACATACACACACACAGACAGAAGAGCCCAATCCCCAGGGAAGGGTAGAGAAAAAGGCAGGGATGGCTGGATATACAGTAGAGAGAGATGTATCGCTGGTAGTTTGGCATTGAGTTGCTCTGGTTTTAAGGTGGGGTAACCAGCACCCGGCCGTCCGTGTTGTCATGGGGGAGCAGTGTGCTGAGAGGGAGCGAGGCGGTCGGCAACATACTTTCTCTAGGAACAGTTGTCTGTATCCTTATTGTTGACACAGTTTTCAC
Source organism: Oncorhynchus mykiss (assembly GCF_057628025.1). NCBI lineage: Eukaryota > Metazoa > Chordata > Actinopteri > Salmoniformes > Salmonidae > Oncorhynchus > Oncorhynchus mykiss. The sequence continues at coordinate 22,888,280 of NC_143040.1, forward strand.
TCAGCTGCACTTGGCTAGGAGGTGGCTGTATGTTGCTGTGTGTGTGTGTGTGTGTGTGTGTGTGTGTGTGTGTGTGTGTGTGTGTGTGTGTGTGTGTGTGTGTGTGTGTGTGTGTGTGCGTGTGCGTGCGTGCGTTGAGTGAGAGCACATCGTAGTCTCTAGCTACATACAGTATGTACTATGTATGCCCTTGGGTGTAGGTGGAACAGCCCATTTGGCTAGTCTATCACCACTCCCCATAGCACCGCCGTACTGAACCCCATCACTGATGATCAGCCTCTCCTCTCCCATGCCTTTACCATAGGACTCAAGCAGCCTCCCCGTCCCCCTACAGTTCTCTTCCATCTCTCTCTCTCTCTCTCTCTCTCTCTCTCTCTGTCTCTCTCTCTCTCTCTCTCTCTCTCTCTCTCTCTCACACACACACACCGCATGTCCCTACTAAAGGGTAAAGGAAAGGAGTTGTGTTTGTTGACTGTGTAAAGCCTGTAAGGTACAGCTGCTCTGACATTTAGCCTGCTGCTCGTTGTTTGTTTGTTTATCCGTCTCAACACAAAGCTGTATACTAATCAGCACTCATAGCCACAGATACAGTGCACTTACTTGGCAACACATTTCAGTTTTTGTTGTTTTTTAAATTTCTATTTCTTGGTCTCTCTCTTCTCTCTGGGTTTTAGTCTCATTCTCGGTATCTCTCTCTCTCTTCTCTCTCTATTTCTCTCTCTCCCTCTCTCTTTTATCTCTCTATCTCTCTCCTCTCTCTCTCTCTCTCGCTCTCTCTCTCCTTCTAGCTCTCTCTGTCTCTCCCTAGTTATCTACCTTTAAAAAACGACATTATAGACATTATTATTAAAGAAGTGCTTAAACAAATACAGTGTGAGAAAGCAGGGGTCTCTGTTGGACCAGTTGTTTCTCCTTACCATTACGCTGTTCTAATTAAAGACAAATTCAGCGTGAACTTCAGGCCCTCCAATTATGCACATATTTAAATTCTGCAATTAATTTACCTGTCTGACAGCTAAGACAGGATATATATGTATATACAGTTGAAGTCGGAAGTTTCCATAGACCTTAGCCAAACTCAGTTTTTCACAATTCCTGACATTTAATCCTAGTAAAAATTCCCTGTCTTGGGTCAGTTAGGATCACCAGTTTATTTTAAGTGAAATGTCAGAATAATAGTAGAGAGAATGATTTATTTCAACTTTTATTTCTTTCACCACATTCCCAGTGGGTCAGAAGTTTACATATGTAACAGTATAACTTTAGACCGTCCCCTCGCCCATACCCGGGCGTGAACCAGGGACCCTCTGCACACATCAACAACAGTCATCGTTACCCATCGCTCCACAAAAGCCGCGGCCCTTGCAGATATTTGGCCCATTCCTCCAATACCTTGACTTTGTTGTCCTTAAGCCATTTTGCCACAACTGTGGAAGTATGCTTGGGGTCATTGTCCATTTGGAAGACCCATATGTGACCAAGCTTTAACTTCCTGACTGATGTCTTGAGATGTTGCTTCATTATATCCACATAATGTTCCTGCCTCATGATGCCATCTATTTTGTAAAGTGCACCAGTCCCTCCTGCAGCAAAGCACCCCCACAACATGAGGCTGCCACCCCCGTGGTTCACGGTTGGGATGGTGTTCTTCGACTTGCAAGGCTCCCCCTTTTTCCTTCAAACGTGACGATGGTCATTATGGCTAAACAGTTCTATCTATTAAGTGTATGTAAACTTCCGACTTCAATTGAATAGGTTGCTGTAGATATAAACACTTTGTGTGTGTTGTTGGGATGGAGAGGCAGGAAGAAACAACCTGAGCAATGTGCCCTCCTAGCTATGGTAGAGCTCTATCTATCACACTCCCTAGGGCCAGTGCTCTTTAGCAGCTATGATACACACACACACACACACGCACACACACATGCGCTCACACATACAGACGTAGGCACACCCACCCACATTAACACCCCCCCACCAAACATACACACACACACACACACTGTCCCATCATTGACATTCCAGTCTCTCCCCACTAGCCCCTCTCCCAACACAGTAGACTCCTTCTCCTCCTCCCCCTCTCCTATAAAAGCCCAGTCAGACAAACGCCTCTCCCATGCCTTCTCTTTTCTCTCTCTCTCTTTTCTTTTCACTCAGCTCCTTAATTACCTTGGGCATAATTAGCCACAAGAACAACCAATTATTTTGTATTTAAATAGCTGCTAATTCACAACTTTGTTCCTAATCGGTCATTCAAGAGAAGTTAAAGGGAATATACTGTTTAATGTATAATTGCCTCTTTTAGAAGATAAATAATAACTTTTCTCTAAGTTTTATTTCTAAATATGTATTTCTTTGAATTGTACATTCCAAAAAAATGACTAGATGTGTTTTTATAGAAGTTGATACAATTAATGCTGGCTACCTTGTGGCATTGCATAATTATCCTGTTAATTCTGCATTTAACAGTTCAGGTTTTAATTCCTTTCGTTGATTACGCTTGATAAATCGCCAGGGAACACTTATGAATGAACCACTCTCAGATGACAAATAATTAGTGGCTAATCAGGCAACTCCCAGTAATCAACCGAAAGAGAAACAACATATTTAATAGTCATTTAATTGGCGGTGTTCAGAACGGCTGTAGATGATTCAAAAGGTTCAAGGAAGTGATCACCAGGAAGTGGACAATAACGTTTCCATTCTAATCTATATCATTTTATTCCATTTTAGTCTATTCTGAAGAAGTGATTGGGGCTGTAATGTGGTTTTGTCTTCATGACAGTCGTAACCTCATGTAGTGGGGCTTGTGTCATCGTAACCTCATGTAGTGGGGCTTGTGTCATCGTAACCTCATGTAGTGGGGCTTGTGTCATCGTAACCTCATGTAGTGGGGCTTGTGTCATCGTAACCTCATGTAGTGGGGCTTGTGTCATCGTAAACCTCATGTAGTGGGGCTTGTGTCATCGTAACCTCATGTAGTGGGGCTTGTGTCATCGTAAACCTCATGTAGTGGGGCTTGTGTCATCGTTACCTCATGTAGTGGGGCTTGTGTCATCGTAACCTCATGTAGTGGGGCTTGTGTCATCGTAACCTCATGTAGTGAGGCTTGTGTCATCGTAACCTCATGTAGTGGGGCTCGTGTCCCTGTAACTTCCAGGTCACCAGTCAGAACTCGAAGTGTCTCGCTGATGAAGCACTAGTTATGACTGGTTGGTTGTCAGACTGTGTCACTTACAGTGGATGATGGATGAGCGCATGGAGAGTACACACACACACACACACACACACACACACACACACACACAGGGTTGTGAGTTGAATTGCACAATGTAGGACAGTGAAGGGCAGAGGCTGGGGTCTATGACAGCCTATATGCACCTACCACTAGCACTGACTGTAGCCCAGTACCCATTGTGCTGTGGCTATAGGGCGACACCAGCTCTAACTATAGCTTATTGTTAAGGCAGATTCCTCTATATAGACTCCAAGTCCATTCATCCTATTATAATGAATACTACCGTCCAGCATTAGATAATACTGACCCCGATAACCTCATAACAACTCACATCTACTCTAGTCACTGCCAAGCTTCTTACAGAGAAGTGACACAGTGATTCAAGATATTCCTTGAGGCGGAAATGACAGACTGTGTCTTCTTACTGCTTTATACGAGTGGATCATTCAATGTCCTTGCAGCGTAGACAAACACAACAGATGTGTGGATACGCTGAGCTTCCTCATCTGGTCTCAGAATAGCGTAAACGATACAAACACACGCAATCAAATTCCCATCAAAAAATACTTGTTCGGATGAATCAGTCTTTTCAGCTTCTCAGCTTGCCAGGCTTACAGCATGGCTGAACGCTCGTTGGGCAGAATTGTCTTTATCCTTTGCCGTCTGTGTTGGCTGGGAATTGGCTCTGGGCTGTGTCCCAAATGGCACACTATTCCCTATGTAGAGCTCTAGGTCCCCAGGGCTGTGGTCAACAATAGTGCACTATATAGGCAATACCTCTTATTCGATATAGTCTGTCTTTTACTCCCACCATCATACACTATATGACTTTAACTGCTGCCATGTTAAAAAGGAGCAAAAATAACTGGGGCCTTGTTAAGCTCTGTGTTTGATGGTCCCCGAGTGGAGATGGGTGAGTGGAGTGGTAGTGAACCAGTGGAAAATTCATTAGTAGCGGATTTAAGATGAATGAAGTGTGTGTGTGTGTGTGTGTGCGTGTGCGTGTGTGTCATCTCCACATGAATGCTTACTCCACTAATGGCAGCAACATAAGCCATAAACGTGTAGAGTTTGAAATGAATTCCGGTGCCAGTGTCTGTTTTAATGTGCTTCTATGGATAAGACAGAGCTAGAGGTTGTTTTCTGTCCTCCTCTGAGGATTTGGACTGACGCATGTCCTACACACTGGATGTCACAGCATCCCATGCTGACATGTCAAAAAGGAGCAAATATGACGCGTATAGGAGGTGAAGCGTATAGGAGGTGAAGCGTATAGGAGGTGAAGCGTATAGGAGGTGAAGCGTATAGGAGGTGAAGCGTATAGGAGGTGAGGCGTATAGGAGGTGAGGCGTATAGGAGGTGAAGCGTATAGGAGGTGAAGCGTATAGGAGGTGAAGCTGAGGTGAAGCGTATAGGAGGTGAAGCGTATAGGAGGTGAGGCGTATAGGAGGTGAGGCGTATAGGTCGAAATGTTAACACGTTTTTTTTCCCATATATAGACACCTCCTATGTGTTTTAATCAAACCAACGATACCGCACTGAGCTTGTCTGATGCTTTAAGCACACTGTTTGATGAAATAATTAAGACGCACAAATGACTAGAGGGAGTCCGACTGCAATTTATTTGATTGTAGGCTCAGACTTTCTGCACTGTGTTTAAAAAAAACTACAGCAAGTGACTGTTTGACTCGCACCTGTTGTCTTTCTCTCCTCCCTGCTGAAGCGACCACCACACATCAACAGTGTTTATCGAGCTGTCCTGGTTGCTGAAGCTTCAGCATAATTACAGCCATTTCTGACTGAAAAGTTCTGTTACCGAAATCCCTCATTTGTTTCAACATTCCCACATTCCCTCAACCCTCGCTCTCTTTACGTGACACGTGTATGATGATCAGTAGGGGCTGACCTATAGCATATCATAATCACATCAATGAATTGGTTACAACAAACTCAGAACCCCGTGACAGCAAAATGGATGCGGAGGACGTGACAAAAGTGGCTATTGTGGCTATTTGTGGAAAATACTGGAGATCAAGAAAAGTAGGTTAGGAGCCAGCGCCGCATGCAAATTGTGTGCCTAACAGGTGCTGTTAGATTGCAATATCATTTTTCGGACCGTTTGGAAATATATAAACAACACTAAATCAATTATAAAATTATAAGAGGGTCAGTTGTAATGTTTTATTTTTTTTTGTAAAGTCTTTATGACAGCAAAGACTGAAACCAGTCGCATTCATTTGTGAATGCAATTTCCCAAAATGGAACGGTTGATATATTGTTTACGCTAATTATTCAAGGGTGACTTTGTCATTTTATTTCAAAAGTAAAAAATGCTTGATTACATTTAAAATCAGGAATGACGGGACGACGTGTGACGACATGAGCGAATGAATGATTGACTGATACAGTAGCCTATAGAAGTATGGAAATGCAGTCCTAAGTAAGTTACGGTATTAAGACTAAACAGGATGTGGTCTTAGGCCTAAGGCTCGATGGTGGTTATACAAGGCTGCTATACTAAGCCTACTGATGATAATGACATGACTTATTATTATGATGATCATAACGATAATAATAGTAATAAGAAGGAGATCAAGGAAAAAGGAGGGTTATTATTATTATTTTAAATATAATTTGGAAAAGTGGAAACACTAAATAAATGAAAAATATTAGCAGAGAGGTATGTTCTAACTAAAACAACGTGTACAGCCTTTATTAGAGCATAGCAAATATTAAAAACAGACACATTTGTTTATCAGACATGTTGTGGTTGGTGCTCACGAAGGCTTGGTGCTCACCCAATCAGTAGGCAACAGAAGCCAGATCTGTCCCTATTTCCGTGGATATATATGGATGATTTCTGAAGGCAGGCACATTTAACAGTTAGGCTATAGATTATAGATTATGTTGGCGTTTCCTCTCTCCTCACTTAGACAATTAAGGCGAAGGCTGTTTTCTCATCTCCTACCTCCACCTCATTGTTCACCATTATGCTGGTGAACTTTGCTATTCTGCACATAGGAACATGGTCTAGGAAAAGGTGCCAATTCAACAGCGCACTGATGTGTTTCAGAACCGCGGACAGCGACCGCTATCCAACGCGGGAGAAAACGCAACTGTTATAAAATAACATTATTTTTATTAGTGTTGTACCGTTTTTATGTTATATAATCATATAGAATTTCAGTAGCACATGTCTTAAACTGGTGGACTGTGCCATCCCCACAGCCATCCTGTATGCACCTGTCTACCTCAATTACCTTGGTACTGGTACCCAGTGTATATAGCCAAGTTAGCGTTACTCATTGTGTTGTTATCATGTTATTATCTTTATATTCTTTTTATATTTCTCTCTCTGCATTGTTGGAAAGCACATCACTGTTCGTCTACACCTGTTGTTTAGGAAATAACATTTGATTTGATTTGATATGAACGTACATGTGCACATGTTGAGTAAGAGCCTGATATATATGACCCTAGGGGAATGTATATGAGGTGGCATGTTGAATAAGAGCCTGATAGATATGACCCTAGGGGAATGTATATGAGGTGGCATGTTGAGTAAGAGCCTGATATATATGACCCTAGGGGAATGTATATGAGGTGGCATGTTGAATAAGAGCCTGATATATATGACCCTAGGGGAATGTATATGAGGTGGCATGTTGAGTAAGAGCCTGATATATATGACCCTAGGGGAATGTATATGAGGTGGCATGTTGAGTAAGAGCCTGATATATATGACCCTAGGGGAATGTATATGAGGTGGCATGTTGAATAAGAGTGTAATGAAGTGTGCCACTTCACAGCAAACAGCCTGAGAGACACACATTCCAACACATGGCCCTCTCAACATCCACGCCACCGCATACCGCTGCCAATGCCCAGCCACTGTCCATCACCTCAGATAAACCAGGCACACACAACCACCACACACACACACACACACACACACATTCAAATCACATTAGACCAGATAAGCAGAGGGAGAGAGGATTTTCTGTGTGAACGTGAATGAATGGCCGTGCAGCGCTCACCACCCTGCAATTTGACTGGACATTGTGGAGGGAAATGGATTGATGACCTAAATAGTAGTCAGGTCATCGTTCAGGTGTCTAGACTAGAGGAAACATCCTATTGTGTTAAACAAATGCAGCGGTGGAGGTAGAGGGTCAAATAGCGGCTGTTTTATTTATATATTAGTCTCTCTCATTCTCTATCCCTCTCTCTCTCATTCTCTCTCCCTCTCTCTCTCATTCTCTATCCCTCTCTCTCTCATTCTCTCTCCCTCTCTCTCTCTCATTCTCTCTCTCTCATCTATCTCCCTCTCTCTCTCATTCTCTCTGTCTCATCTATCTCCCTCTCTCTCTCATTCTCTCTCCCTCTCTCTCATTCTCTCTCCCTCTCTCTCTCATTCTCTCTCTCTCATCTATCTCCCTCTCTCTCTCATTCTCTCTCCCTCTCTCTCATTCTATCTCACTCTCTCTCTCATTCTCTCTCCCTCTCTCTCTCATTCTCTCTCTCTCATCTATCTCCCTCTCTCTCTCATTCTCTCTCCCTCTCTCTCATTCTCTCTCTCATCTATCTCCCTCTCTCTCTCATTCTCTCTCCCTCTCTCTCATTCTCTCTCTCATTCTATCTCACTCTCTCTCTCATTCTATCTCACTCTCTCTCTCATTCTCTCTCCCTCTCTCTCTCATTCTCTCTCTCTCATCTATCTCCCTCTCTCTCTCATTCTCTCTCCCTCTCTCTCATTCTCTCTCTCATTCTCTCTCTCTCATCTATCTCCCTCTCTCTCTCATTCTCTCTCCCTCTCTCTCTCATTCTCTCTCCCTCTCTCTCTCATTCTCTCTCCCTCTCTCTCTCATTCTCTCTCTCTCATCTATCTCCCTCTCTCTCTCATTCTCTCTCCCTCTCTCTCATTCTCTCTCTCATTCTATCTCACTCTCTCTCTCATTCTATCTCACTCTCTCTCTCATTCTATCTCACTCTCTCTCTCATCTATCTCACTCTCTCTCTTATTCTCTCTCTCTCATCTATCTCACTCTCTCTCATTTTCTCTCCCTCTCTCTCTCATTCTCTCTCTCTCTCATCTATCTCACTCTCTCTCTCATTTTCTCTCCCTCTCTCTCTCATTCTCTCTCTCTCATCTATCTCACTCTCTCTCTCATTTTCTCTCCCTCTCTCTCTCATTCTCTCTCTCTCATCTATCTCACTCTATCTCTCATTTTCTCTCCCTCTCTCTCTCATTTTCTCCCCCTCTCTCTCTCATTCTCTCTCCCTCTCTCTCTCATTCTCTCTCCCTATCTCTCATTCTCTCTCCCTCTCTCTCTCATTCTCTCTCCCTCGCTCTCTCATTGTCTCTCTCTCATATCTATCTCACTCTCTCTCTCATTCTCTCTCTCTCATTCTCTCTCCCTCTCTCTCATATCTCTCTCATTCTCTCTCTCTCTCTTTCTCTCTCCCTCTCTCTCTCTCATTCTCTCTCTCTCTCATTCTCTCTTCCTCTCTCTCTCTCTCTCTCTCTCTCTCTCTCTCTCTCTCTCTCTCTCTCTCATATCTCCATCTCTATGGCTTAATCAACCTTTCAAGGTTGTTTAGTTAACACGTTGGGTTTAACTGCAGTCAGCAAATTAGCAGCTAACAACAAGGCTACAGCATGATAAGTCACCATGCCAATGTGTTCTGCATGGCCATCAGTAAACGCATATGTTCCCCAAGCCGAGCGCATCTATTAATTACTATAGGTAGCTGTGTGTGTGTGTGTGTGTGTGTGTGTGTGTGTGTGTGTGTGTGTGTGTGTGTGTGTGTGTGTGTGTGTGTGTGTGTGTGTGTGTGTGTGTGTGTGTGTGTGTGTGTGTGTGTGTGTTGGGAATCCAGGCAATGCATTGTTATGTGAAGAATAATGAGGACAGAAGGCCTAGTAAAACAGCAGGTTAGCGTTCACTGCTAATTTACAACTGGATGCTAAGGCACGCGCTACAGGGTTTACAATGCAAACTGTCAATGTAGCGTAGCCTAGCATAGAGCGCCAAGTGGGCCAATTTCTCATTGTTAGTTCTAGCGGCTAATTAATTCATGCAAAATGGATGGGCCTCATTGTGAGTTTATTATTAGCCTAGCGTATCTTAGCGTAACTTAGCGTTAACTGTCCTGTTTTATTGTCCTGCTACTCTGTCGGAAGAGTGGGTTTGGGCTTGCCATATGTTAGCTGTGTGAAGCAGAGGAGCAGGTACAGACAGTCACCCATTCATTCATCCATTGGCTCTTCCCTCCCAGACACCCCTTGTTCAGTCAATCTTGGCTTTTGTTCACTAAGACGGGGGGACAGGGGGTGTGTGATGAAATACATTGCATGTGTGTTGACAGCACAGCGAGCTGGTCTCCAACGGTGTCCTTGGCAACGGAACCACAAGATGTCAAGTCTCGGGGCCCCGCCCTGGCAGGTAACGACGGAGCAGGAACAGAGAGGAATGGCTCCTTTGAGCTCAGAACAGAGGGATAGTTGAAGGGGGGGGGTGAGAGAGAGCGATGATAGCAGACAGAAAGCGAGAGAAATTAGGTGGGAAGAGATGTCTCCTATAGGTGCTGTCCTGCCGACGTGCTGCTCCTCCTATAGAGTACAGAAGAATCCCCACATGCCTCTCTGCGGCTTTTATTCCATCCCCTGGCGCTGAAATGTCTGGGGAGCACACACGCACGCACACACACACACCACACGCACGCACGCACACACACACACACACACACACACACACACACGCACACACACGCACACACATGTTCTAACACACTCCAGCCTCAGAGTTTGCTTAGGGAAGCACTCTTATAAAGAATAGTCACCATTTTGTTCAGGAGAGAGAGTGTGCTGTGTGTGAATATATGGGTGTGTCACAAAAGATAGTGCAAGAGGGATGGAGCGAGAAAGAGGATAGACAAAGGGAGAATAGAAGAGAGAGAGGGGAGAGAGAGAGAGAGGGTAAACTGTGGATCAGGTTCTTTTTAATCCTGCAATTAGTGTAACAGAGAAGTGGACCATGAATGCCTGGCCAGATTAGCCTAATATAGACCTGATACCATTTGACTGTACTCTCTCTCTCTTTCTCTCTCTTCTCGTTCTCTCTGTTCTCTCTGTCCTCTCTAGTTTCAGGTCAGGCTTTGCCCACTTTTGCTGTTCGCTCTTCACCCCCTCACTCTCTCTTTCAATCTCTCTCTTTCTCTCTCACACATTCTCTCTCGCTCATTAAATCAAATCAAATTGTATTTGTCACATGCGCCGAATACAACAGGTGTAGGCAGACCTTACAGTGAAATGCTTACTTACAAGCCCTTAACCAACAATGCAGTTTTAAGAAAAAAGATACCGAAGTACCTAAATCCCCAGTCTCTCCATTCCATCCATCTCGTGCTCCCCCCTGCAGTCTAGCCACAGGCTCCTCTCTCACTCCCATGCAGACCTTCACACGCTGCCATCCCTTATTCAACTGAAGATGAGCAGGATGGTGAGTCTAGAGAACCTCTCTCCTCTGTGTATTCTGTAGGGAGAACTCTGATGAGACCTCAGTGAATATAACAGAGAGAGACAGGAGAATCGCTCCTACGCACTCTGAAAGGGGAACACTTCTAATATGTGGATTTAGCTGTACATACTGCTCTCTGATCCTCTCTGGAGATAAAACAACACACACACACACTCTCCTACACTACTCGAGTCTTGAACCTTCACAGCAGCACTGGACACTGATATATATATTAGTATTCATTTCTAGCTTTCTTCATTTGGTTGAAGTTGGACTTCCAACTGTTTAGATGAACACTTGGTAATGGATAGTGGCTTGCTGTGACAACGTTGTGCTGGGCATGGTGTCGTGGCATTGGACCTGCCTTCCCCAGGTTTACTAGAACTCTCTGTCACTGTATGGAAGATGTTCTACTGGGCCAGAGTGGTGACTGGACTGATCGACCATCTCCACCCACACACACACACACACACACACACACACACACACACACACACACACACACACACACACACACATACACACTCTCTCTCTCACTGTCTCTCTCTCTCTCTCTCTCTCTCTCTCTCTCTCACAGCATCTCCTTGTGTCTCTATCTCATAGGACACAGGAATGCCTGAACTAACCCTCCACACAAACCCCCTCTGTTCACCAGGCATTCCTGCACTCGTCTCTTTAATTGGCTACATTTTTGAAGGGCGTCACTTTGGAAGTAAGACACGCGCGTGCGCACACACACACACTCCTCATCAATCATTGGCTGGCTCGGAGTGGTGGGGGGGGGGGGTGACATGCCGGTGACCCCGCTGAAAGTTGACCTCTGACCTATCATGGTGTGATTAGCTTCTGCAGTGGGATGGACTAAGGTTTTAGAGGGAAATACCATTCATCTCTTTCTCCCTCTCTCTCTTTGTCCATTTCTCCCTCCACCACATGTCCCTTTCTCCGTTCATTCCCATCTACTCCTATGAGAGAGAGAGAGAGAGAGAGACGGAGAGAGGTAGAGAGAGAGAGGGACGGAGAGAGGTAGAGAGCGAGAGGGACGGAGAGAGGTAGAGAGCGAGAGGGACGGAGAGAGGTAGAGAGAGAGAGGGACGGAGAGAGGTAGAGAGAGAGAGATGGAGAGAGAGGTAGAGAGAGAGGGGGACGGACGGAGAGAGGTAGAGAGAGAGAGGGACGGAGAGAGGTAGAGAGAGAGAGGGACGGAGAGAGGTAGAGAGAGAGAGGGACGGAGAGAGGTAGAGAGAGAGAGACGGAGAGAGGTAGAGCGAGAGAGGGACGGAGAGAGGTAGAGAGAGAGAGATGGAGAGAGAGGTAGAGAGAGAGAGGTAGAGAGGTAGAGAGAGAGAGGGACGGAGAGAGGTAGAGAGAGAGAGGGACGGAGAGAGGTAGAGAGAGAGAGGGACGGAGAGAGGTAGAGAGCGAGAGGGACGGAGAGAGGTAGAGAGAGAGAGATGGAGAGAGAGGTAGAGAGAGAGAGAGAGAGGGGGACGGACGGAGAGAGGTAGAGAGCGAGAGGGACGGAGAGAGGTAGAGAGCGAGAGGGACGGAGAGAGGTAGAGAGAGAGAAGGACGGATAGAGGTAGAGAGAGAGAGATGGAGAGAGAGGTAGATGGAGAGAGAGGTAGAGAGAGAGAGAGACGGACGCGAGAGAGAGAGCGAGAGAGAGGGGGACGGAGAGAGGTAGAGAGAGAGGGACGGAGAGAGGTAGAGCGAGAGAGGGACGGAGAGAGGTAGAGAGAGACAGGGACAGAGAGAGGTAGAGAGAGACAGGGACGGAGAGAGGGATGGAGAGAGGGGTAAAGAGAGGTAGAGGTAGAGAGGGACAGGTAGAGAGGGAGAGAGAGAGGTAGAGAGAGAGGGACGTACGGAGAGAGGTAGAGAGAGAGAGGGACGGAGAGAGAGGGATGGAGAGAGGTAGAGAGAGAGAGGGAGAGAGAGAGGGAGGGAGAGAGAGAGGTAGAGAGAGGGAGAGGGAGAGAGAGAGAGGGATGGAGAGAGGTAGGGAGAGGGAGAGAGAGAGGGAGAGAGAGAGAGGTAGAGAGAGAGAGGGATGGAGAGAGGTAGAGAGAGGGAGAGAGAGAGGGATGGAGAGAGGTAGAGAGAGCGAGAGAGAGAGAGGGAGAGAGAGAGAGAGGTAGTGAGAGAGAGAGAGAGAGAGAGCACCCTATCCAAATCATGAGAAAACAAAAAGATAATTACAAAATGAGGTGGAAACTGATCTGCACTTTCTCACCTCCTGCCCAATGTATGACCATATTAGAGACACATATTTCCTTCAGATTACACAGACACGCAAATCCAATGTTGATAAACTCCCATATCTACTGGGTGAAATACCACAGTGTGCCATCACAGCAGCCAGATTTGTGACCTGTTGCCACGAGAAAAGGTCAACCAGTGAAGAACAAACACCATTGTAAATACAACCTATATTTATGTTTATTTATTTTCCCTTTTGTACTTGAACTATTTACACATCATTACAACACTGTATATAGACACAATATGACATTTTAAATGTCTTTATTCTTTTGTAACTTTTTTGAGTGTAATGTTTACTATTAATGTGTTATTGTTTATTTCACTTGTGTTTTTTATCTATTTCACCTGCTTTGGCAATGTATGTTTCCCATGCCAATAAAGCCCTTAAATTAAATTGAAATTGAGAGAGAGAGAGGGGTTACAGTAATGGTAATTAAAGTGTGTTTGCTTTCAAAAACAAGAGGTCAGTCTCAGAGGAGATGTTTCCCTCTTTGTTTCTGAGAGGCTGATAATCAGAAAGCCCTTCGTTTTGATGTAACATCTATCTGTGTCTGCGTCCCAAATGGCACCCTATTCCCTATGCAGTGCACTACTTTTGACCAGGGTCCTTAGAGCTCGGGTCTAAAGCAGTGCACGACAGGGAATAGGACGCCGCCGGAGTCTCTGAGTGCTGACACAAACAGCAGCGGAGGGAGGGAGAGCGAGAGAGGGATGGAGAGAGGTAGAGAGAGAGGTAGAGAGAGGGACAGAGAGAGGTAGAGAGAGAGGTAGAGAGAGTAGAGAGAGAGAGGGACGAAGAGAGGTAGAGAGAGAGGTAGAGAGAGGGACGGAGAGAGGTAGAGAGAGAGGTAGAGAGAGGGATGGAGAGAGGTAGAGAGAGAGGTAGAGAGAGAGGTAGAGAGAGTAGAGAGAGAGAGGGACGGAGAGAGGTATTGAGAGAGGGACGGAGAGAGGTAGAGAGAGAGAGAGAGGGACGGAGAGAGGTAAAGAGAGAGGTAGAGAGAGAGGGACGGAGAGCGGTAGAGAGAGAGGAATGGAGAGAGGTAGAGAGGTAGAGAGAGGGACGGAGAGAGAGGGACGGAGAGAGGTAGAGAGAGAGAGAGGGACGGAGAGAGGTAGAGAGAGAGAGGGACGGAGAGAGAGGGACGGAGAGAGGTAGAGAGAGAGAGGGACGGATAGAGGTAGAGAGAGAGAGATGGAGAGAGAGGTAGAGAGAGAGAGAGGGACAGACGGAGAGAGAGAGAGAGAGGGACGGAGAGAGGTAGAGAGAGAGAGATGGAGCGAGAGGTAGAGAGAGAGAGAGAGAGGGACGGACGGAGAGAGAGAGAGAGAGGGGGACGGAGAGAGGTAGAGAGAGAGGGACGGAGAGAGGTAGAGCGAGAGAGGGACGGAGAGAGGTAGAGAGAGACAGGGACAGAGAGAGGTAGAGAGAGACCGGGACGGAGAGAGGGATGGAGAGAGGGGTAGAGAGAGGTAGAGGTAGAGAGGGAGAGGGAGAGAGAGAGAGAGAGGGACGGAGAGAGGTAGAGAGAGAGAGGGACGGAGAGAGGTAGAGAGAGAGAGGGACGGAGAGAGGTAGAGAGAGAGAGGGACGGAGAGAGGTAGAGAGAGAGAGATGGAGAGAGAGGTAGAGAGAGAGAGGGACGGAGAGAGGTAGAGAGAGACAGGGATGGAGAGAGGGGTAGAGAGAGATAGAGAGGGAGAGAGGGAGAGAGAGAGGTAGAGAGAGAGAGAGAGAGAGGGACGGACGGAGAGAGGTAGAGAGAGAGAGAGGGACGGAGAGAGGTAGAGAGAGAGAGGGACGGAGAGAGGTAGAGAGAGAGAGATGGAGAGAGAGGTAGAGAGAGAGGGACGGAGAGAGGTAGAGAGAGACAGGGACAGAGAGAGGTAGAGAGAAACAGGGATGGAGAGAGGGATGGAGAGAGGGGTAGAGAGAGATAGAGAGGGAGAGGGAGAGAGAGAGGTAGAGAGAGAGAGAGGGACGGACGGAGAGAGGTAGAGAGAGAGAGAGGGACGGATGGAGAGAGGTAGCGAGAGAGAGGGATGGAGAGAGGTAGAGAGAGGGAGAGAGAGAGAGGGATGGAGAGAGGTAGGGAGAGGGAGAGAGAGAGAGGGAGAGGGAGAGAGAGAGGGATGGAGAGAGAGAGAGGGAGAGAGAGAGGGATGGAGAGAGGTAGAGAGGGAGAGAGAGAGAGGGAGAGGGAGAGAGAGAGGGGTGGAGAGAGGTAGAGAGAGAGGTAGAGAGAGAGAGGTAGAGAGAGAGAGAGGTAGAGAGAGAGGGAGAGAGAGAGAGGGATGGAGAGAGGTAGAGAGAGGGAGAGGGAGAGAGGGATTGAGAGAGGTAGAGAGAGAGGTAGAGAGAGAGGTAGAGAGAGAGGTAGAGAGAGCGAGGTAGAGAGAGCGAGGTAGAGAGAGAGAGGTAGAGAGAGAGAGAGGTAGAGAGAGAGAGAGGGAGAGAGAGACAGAGGTAGAGAGAGAGAGAGAGAGAGAGAGGTAGAGAGAGCCAGAGGTAGAGAGAGGGAGGGACTCCTTATCTTTCCATTAAAATGCTAATACATTTAAATGATCAGCCTGTTCAAGCTATAGTTGTTTTTCATTTGCTTTTTGTTTTGTTTTAATCCCTTTTAAAGCATTTCACAGACCAACGCCAAGAGAGGAGTGGGAAGGACACACACACACACTAATACATACTGGCACGTGTAAAATAGGACAAATATAAGCACCCACCAAATGATTGTTATTACACACACACACACAAGCGTACACATTTGCATATACAAACAAAGCGGATTCTTACCCAGTGCATACATCAGACAAACAAAATGCACAGGGATGCTCTCATTCTCAGCTATCACACACAAGGAAGGACGGGTCCTCTGATTCCCAGGGGGCGCCATGCGATGCGACAGGAGTGCCGGTGCTGGCATTTTAGCTGGCGACCCAGTTGGTCGATGGTTAACTGGAGCAGTCTGTGGCACCACAATGGACGCCTGTCAAATGGACAACATGCATTCAGACACACACACACACACACACACAGATAAATCGATAGGAGCGTTACGCACATACACACACACACTGACTGGTGGGCCGTCAGTCGACCAATCACAAGGCAGGTTGTTAGTGTGATTGCGCTTGTGCATTTCTGCCTGACTACCCACTCCAGCTGCACGGGGCCATGTTAAATCAACTGGGAAGTGTGCTTGTGTCTGTGTGTTTTGGCCCATAAGCATTAACCCTGTCTAGGTCTAGATTAGAATTGGCTATTGGGATCTTTTGGAGGGGTGGTGTGGGTAAAGGAGGCCATTTCACTGTGTTGTAGACTGGCGTGCCTACTGCAACCAGACCCAGAGATACATATCCTCAATACACAGTGTTGTAGACTGGCGTGCCTACTGCCTACTGAAACCAGGCCCAGAGATATATATCCTCATTACACTGTGTTGTAGACTGGCGTGCCTACTGCCTACTGAAACCAGGCCCAGAGATACATATCCTCATTACACTGTGTTGTAGACTGGCGTGCCTACTGCCTACTGAAACCAGGCCCAGAGATACATATCCTCATTACACTGTGTTGTAGACTGGCGTGCCTACTGCCTACTGAAACCAGACCCAGAGATACATATCCTCATTACACTGTGTTGTAGACTGGCGTGCCTACTGCCTACTGAAACCAGACCCAGAGATACATATCCTCAATACACTGTGTTGTAGACTGGCGTGCCTACTGCCTACTGAAACCAGGCCCAGAGATACATATCCTCATTACACAGTGTTGTAGACTGGCGTGCCTACTGCCTACTGAAACCAGACCCAGAGATACATATCCTCAATACACAGTGTTGTAGACTGGTGTGCCTACTGCCTACTGAAACCAGGCCCAGAGATACATATCCTCATTACACTGTGTTGTAGACTGGCGTGCCTACTGCCTACTGAAACCAGGCCCAGAGATACATATCCTCAATACACTGTGTTGTAGACTGGCGTGCCTACTGCCTACTGAAACCAGGCCCAGAGATATATATCCTCATTACACTGTGTTGTAGACTGGCGTGCCTACTGCCTACTGAAACCAGGCCCAGAGATACATATCCTCATTACACTGTGTTGTAGACTGGCGTGCCTACTGCCTACTGAAACCAGGCCCAGAGATATATATCCTCATTACACTGTGTTGTAGACTGGCGTGCCTACTGCCTACTGAAACCAGGCCCAGAGATATATATCCTCATTACACTGTGTTGTAGACTGGCGTGCCTACTGCCTACTGAAACCAGGCCCAGAGATACATATCCTCATTACACTGTGTTGTAGACTGGCGTGCCTACTGCCTACTGAAACCAGACCCAGAGATACATATCCTCATTACACTGTGTTGTAGACTGGCGTGCCTACTGCCTACTGAAACCAGGCCCAGAGATATATATCCTCATTACACTGTGTTGTAGACTGGCGTGCCTACTGCCTACTGAAACCAGACCCAGAGATACATATCCTCAATACACTGTGTTGTAGACTGGCGTGCCTATTGCCTACTGAAACCAGGCCCAGAGATATATATCCTCAATACACTGTGTTGTAGACTGGCGTGCCTACTGCCTACTGAAACCAGGCCCAGAGATATATATCCTCATTACACTGTGTTGTAGACTGGCGTGCCTACTGCCTACTGAAACCAGGCCCAGAGATATATATCCTCAATACACTGTGTTGTAGACTGGCGTGCCTACTGCCTACTGAAACCAGGCCCAGAGATATATATCCTCATTACACTGTGTTGTAGACTGGCGTGCCTACTGCCTACTGAAACCAGGCCCAGAGATACATATCCTCATTACACTGTGTTGTAGACTGGCGTGCCTACTGCCTACTGAAACCAGGCCCAGAGATACATATCCTCATTACACTGTGTTGTAGACTGGCGTGCCTACTGCCTACTGAAACCAGACCCAGAGATACATATCCTCATTACACAGTGTTGTAGACTGGCGTGCCTACTGCCTACTGAAACCAGACCCAGAGATACATATCCTCAATACACAGTGTTGTAGACTGGTGTGCCTACTGCCTACTGAAACCAGGCCCAGAGATACATATCCTCATTACACTGTGTTGTAGACTGGCGTGCCTACTGCCTACTGAAACCAGGCCCAGAGATACATATCCTCAATACACTGTGTTGTAGACTGGCGTGCCTACTGCCTACTGAAACCAGGCCCAGAGATATATATCCTCATTACACTGTGTTGTAGACTGGCGTGCCTACTGCCTACTGAAACCAGGCCCAGAGATACATATCCTCATTACACTGTGTTGTAGACTGGCGTGCCTACTGCCTACTGAAACCAGGCCCAGAGATATATATCCTCATTACACTGTGTTGTAGACTGGCGTGCCTACTGCCTACTGAAACCAGGCCCAGAGATATATATCCTCATTACACTGTGTTGTAGACTGGCGTGCCTACTGCCTACTGAAACCAGGCCCAGAGATACATATCCTCATTACACTGTGTTGTAGACTGGCGTGCCTACTGCCTACTGAAACCAGGCCCAGAGATATATATCCTCATTACACTGTGTTGTAGACTGGCGTGCCTACTGCCTACTGAAACCAGACCCAGAGATACATATCCTCATTACACTGTGTTGTAGACTGGCGTGCCTACTGCCTACTGAAACCAGGCCCAGAGATATATATCCTCATTACACTGTGTTGTAGACTGGCGTGCCTACTGCCTACTGAAACCAGACCCAGAGATACATATCCTCAATACACTGTGTTGTAGACTGGCGTGCCTATTGCCTACTGAAACCAGGCCCAGAGATATATATCCTCAATACACTGTGTTGTAGACTGGCGTGCCTACTGCCTACTGAAACCAGGCCCAGAGATATATATCCTCATTACACTGTGTTGTAGACTGGCGTGCCTACTGCCTACTGAAACCAGACCCAGAGATATATATCCTCATTACACTGTGTTGTAGACTGGCGTGCCTACTGCCTACTGAAACCAGGCCCAGAGATACATATCCTCATTACACTGTGTTGTAGACTGGCGTGCCTACTGCCTACTGAAACCAGGCCCAGAGATATATATCCTCAATACACTGTGTTGTAGACTGGCGTGCCTACTGCCTACTGAAACCAGGCCCAGAGATACATATCCTCATTACACTGTGTTGTAGACTGGCGTGCCTACTGCCTACTGAAACCAGGCCCAGAGATATATATCCTCATTACACTGTGTTGTAGACTGGCGTGCCTACTGCCTACTGAAACCAGGCCCAGAGATACATATCCTCAATACACTGTGTTGTAGACTGGCGTGCCTACTGCCTACTGAAACCAGGCCCAGAGATACATATCCTCAATACACTGTGTTGTAGACTGGCGTGCCTACTGCCTACTGAAACCAGGCCCAGAGATACATATCCTCAATACACAGTGTTGTAGACTGGCGTGCCTACTGCCTACTGAAACCAGGCCCAGAGATACATATCCTCATTACACTGTGTTGTAGACTGGCGTGCCTACTGCCTACTGAAACCAGGCCCAGAGATACATATCCTCATTACACTGTGTTGTAGACTGGCGTGCCTACTGCCTACTGAAACCAGGCCCAGAGATACATATCCTCAATACACTGTGTTGTAGACTGGCGTGCCTACTGCCTACTGAAACCAGGCCCAGAGATACATATCCTCATTACACTGTGTTGTAGACTGGCGTGCCTACTGCCTACTGAAACCAGGCCCAGAGATATATATCCTCAATACACTGTGTTGTAGACTGGCGTGCCTACTGCCTACTGAAACCAGACCCAGAGATACATATCCTCAATACACTGTGTTGTAGACTGGCGTGCCTACTGCCTACTGAAACCAGGCCCAGAGATACATATCCTCATTACACTGTGTTGTAGACTGGCGTGCCTACTGCCTACTGAAACCAGACCCAGAGATACATATCCTCATTACACTGTGTTGTAGACTGGCGTGCCTACTGCCTACTGAAACCAGGCCCAGAGATACATATCCTCAATACACAGTGTTGTAGACTGGCGTGCCTACTGCCTACTGAAACCAGACCCAGAGATACATATCCTCATTACACAGTGTTGTAGACTGGCGTGCCTACTGCCTACTGAAACCAGGCCCAGAGATACATATCCTCAATACACAGTGTTGTAGACTGGCGTGCCTACTGCCTACTGAAACCAGACCCAGAGATACATATCCTCATTACACAGTGTTGTAGACTGGCGTGCCTACTGCCTACTGAAACCAGGCCCAGAGATACATATCCTCAATACACAGTGTTGTAGACTGGCGTGCCTACTGCCTACTGAAACCAGACCCAGAGATACATATCCTCATTACACTGTGTTGTAGACTGGCGTGCCTACTGCCTACTGAAACCAGGCCCAGAGATACATATCCTCATTACACTGTGTTGTAGACTGGCGTGCCTACTGAAACCAGACCCAGAGATATATATCCTCATTACACTGTGTTGTAGACTGGCGTGCCTACTGCCTACTGAAACCAGACCCAGAGATACATATCCTCATTACACTGTGTTGTAGACTGGCGTGCCTACTGCCTACTGAAACCAGGCCCAGAGATACATATCCTCATTACACTGTGTTGTAGACTGGCGTGCCTACTGCCTACTGAAACCAGGCCCAGAGATATATATCCTCATTACACTGTGTTGTAGACTGGCGTGCCTACTGCCTACTGAAACCAGACCCAGAGATACATATCCTCATTACACTGTGTTGTAGACTGGCGTGCCTACTGCCTACTGAAACCAGGCCCAGAGATATATATCCTCATTACACTGTGTTGTAGACTGGCGTGCCTACTGCCTACTGAAACCAGACCCAGAGATACATATCCTCAATACACTGTGTTGTAGACTGGCGTGCCTATTGCCTACTGAAACCAGGCCCAGAGATATATATCCTCAATACACTGTGTTGTAGACTGGCGTGCCTACTGCCTACTGAAACCAGGCCCAGAGATATATATCCTCATTACACTGTGTTGTAGACTGGCGTGCCTACTGCCTACTGAAACCAGACCCAGAGATATATATCCTCATTACACTGTGTTGTAGACTGGCGTGCCTACTGCCTACTGAAACCAGGCCCAGAGATACATATCCTCATTACACTGTGTTGTAGACTGGCGTGCCTACTGCCTACTGAAACCAGGCCCAGAGATATATATCCTCAATACACTGTGTTGTAGACTGGCGTGCCTACTGCCTACTGAAACCAGGCCCAGAGATACATATCCTCATTACACTGTGTTGTAGACTGGCGTGCCTACTGCCTACTGAAACCAGGCCCAGAGATATATATCCTCATTACACTGTGTTGTAGACTGGCGTGCCTACTGCCTACTGAAACCAGGCCCAGAGATACATATCCTCAATACACTGTGTTGTAGACTGGCGTGCCTACTGCCTACTGAAACCAGGCCCAGAGATACATATCCTCAATACACTGTGTTGTAGACTGGCGTGCCTACTGCCTACTGAAACCAGGCCCAGAGATACATATCCTCAATACACAGTGTTGTAGACTGGCGTGCCTACTGCCTACTGAAACCAGGCCCAGAGATACATATCCTCATTACACTGTGTTGTAGACTGGCGTGCCTACTGCCTACTGAAACCAGGCCCAGAGATACATATCCTCATTACACTGTGTTGTAGACTGGCGTGCCTACTGCCTACTGAAACCAGGCCCAGAGATACATATCCTCAATACACTGTGTTGTAGACTGGCGTGCCTACTGCCTACTGAAACCAGGCCCAGAGATACATATCCTCATTACACTGTGTTGTAGACTGGCGTGCCTACTGCCTACTGAAACCAGGCCCAGAGATATATATCCTCAATACACTGTGTTGTAGACTGGCGTGCCTACTGCCTACTGAAACCAGACCCAGAGATACATATCCTCAATACACTGTGTTGTAGACTGGCGTGCCTACTGCCTACTGAAACCAGGCCCAGAGATACATATCCTCATTACACTGTGTTGTAGACTGGCGTGCCTACTGCCTACTGAAACCAGACCCAGAGATACATATCCTCATTACACTGTGTTGTAGACTGGCGTGCCTACTGCCTACTGAAACCAGGCCCAGAGATATATATCCTCAATACACTGTGTTGTAGACTGGCGTGCCTACTGCCTACTGAAACCAGGCCCAGAGATACATATCCTCATTACACTGTGTTGTAGACTGGCGTGCCTACTGCCTACTGAAACCAGGCCCAGAGATACATATCCTCAATACACAGTGTTGTAGACTGGCGTGCCTACTGCCTACTGAAACCAGACCCAGAGATACATATCCTCATTACACAGTGTTGTAGACTGGCGTGCCTACTGCCTACTGAAACCAGGCCCAGAGATACATATCCTCAATACACAGTGTTGTAGACTGGCGTGCCTACTGCCTACTGAAACCAGACCCAGAGATACATATCCTCATTACACTGTGTTGTAGACTGGCGTGCCTACTGCCTACTGAAACCAGGCCCAGAGATACATATCCTCATTACACTGTGTTGTAGACTGGCGTGCCTACTGAAACCAGACCCAGAGATATATATCCTCATTACACTGTGTTGTAGACTGGCGTGCCTACTGCCTACTGAAACCAGACCCAGAGATACATATCCTCATTACACTGTGTTGTAGACTGGCGTGCCTACTGCCTACTGAAACCAGGCCCAGAGATACATATCCTCATTACACTGTGTTGTAGACTGGCGTGCCTACTGCCTACTGAAACCAGGCCCAGAGATATATATCCTCATTACACTGTGTTGTAGACTGGCGTGCCTACTGCCTACTGAAACCAGGCCCAGAGATACATATCCTCAATACACTGTGAGGGAAAGTAGTGTATGTGTTTTATTTGTGTTAGTCTCTTATTCAGTCAGTCAGCTCAGTCTCTTATTCAGTCAGTCAGCTCAGTCTCTTATTCAGTCAGTCAGCTCAGTCTCTTAGTCAGTCAGTCAGCTCAGTCTCTTATTCAGTCAGTCAGCTAAGTCTCTTATTCAGTCAGTCAGCTCAGTATCTTAGTCAGTCAGTCAGCTCAGTCTCTTATTCAGTCAGTCAGCTCAGTATCTTAGTCAGTCAGTCAGCTCAGTCTCTTATTCAGTCAGTCAGCTCAGTCTCTTAGTCAGTCAGTCAGCTCAGTCTCTTAGTCAGTCAGTCAGCTCACTCTCTTATTCAGTCAGTCAGCTCAGTATCTTAGTCAGTCAGTCAGCTCAGTCTCTTATTCAGTCAGTCAGCTCAGTATCTTAGTCAGTCAGTCAGCTCAGTCTCTTATTCAGTCAGTCAGCTCAGTCTCTTAGTCAGTCAGTCAGCTCAGTCTCTTAGTCAGTCAGTCAGCTCAGTCTCTTATTCAGTCAGTCAGCTCAGTATCTTAGTCAGTCAGTCAGCTCAGTCTTAGTCAGTCAGTCAGCTCAGTCTCTTAGTCAGTCAGTCTCTCAGTCAGTCAGTCAGCTCAGTCTCTTAGTCAGTCAGTCAGCTCAGTCTCTTAGTCAGTCAGTCTGCTCAGTCTCTTAGTCAGTCAGTCTGCTCAGTCTCTTAGTCAGTCAGTCAGCACAGTCTCTCAGTCAGTCAGTCAGCTCAGTCTCTTATTCAGTCAGTCAGCTCAGTCTCTTAGTCAGTCAGTCAGCTCAGTCTCTTAGTCAGTCAGTCAGCTCAGTCTCTCAGTCAGTCAGTCAGCTCAGTCTCTGTCAGTCAGTCAGCTCAGTCTCTTAGTCAGTCAGTCTGCTCAGTCTCTTAGTCAGTCAGTCTGCTCAGTCTCTTAGTCAGTCAGTCAGCACAGTCTCTCAGTCAGTCAGTCAGCTCAGTCTCTTATTCAGTCAGTCAGCTCAGTCTCTTATTCAGTCAGTCAGCTCAGTCTCTTAGTCAGTCAGCTCAGTCTCTTAGTCAGTCAGTCAGCTCAGTCTCTGTCCGTCAGTCAGCTCAGTCTCTTATTCAGTCAGTCAGTCAGTTCAGTCTCTCAGTCAGTCAGTCAGCCAGCTCAGTCAGTCAGCTCAGTCTCTCAGTCAGTCAGTCAGCTCAGTCTCTCAGTCAGTCAGCTCAGTCTCTTAGTCAGTCAGTCAGCTCAGTCTCTTAGTCAGTCAGTCAGCTCAGTCTCTCAGTCAGTCAGTCAGTCCCAGTGCTGACTTTGTCTCTTGTTCAGTCTGTCAGTCAGTCAGTCAGTCAGTTCAGTCTCTCAGTTAGTCAGTCAGTCCCAGTGCTGATTTAGTCTCTTGTTCAGTCTCTCAGTCAGTCAGTCAGCACAGTCAGCTCAGTCTCTTATTCAGTCAGTCAGCCAGTCAGCTCAGTCTCTTATTCAGTCAGTCAGTCAGTCCCAGTGCTGACTTAGTTTATTTTTCTGTCTGTCTGTCAGTCAGTCAGCTCAGTCTCTCAGTCAGTCAGTCAGTCTCTCAGTCAGTCAGTCAGTCCCAGTGCCGATTTAGTCTCTTGTTCTGTATGTCTGTCAGTCAGTCAGCTCAGTCTCTCAATCAGTCAGTCAGTTCAGTCTCTCAGTCAGTCAGTCAGTCAATCTCTCAGTCAGTCAGTTCTGTCTCTCAGTCAGTCAGTCAGTCAGTCTCAGTGCTGACTCAGTCTCTTATTCAGTCAGTCAGCTCAGTCTCTGTCAGTCAGTCAGCTCAGTCTCTTATTCAGTCAGTCAGCTCAGTATCTTAGTCAGTCAGTCAGCTCAGTCTTAGTCAGTCAGTCAGCTCAGTCTCTTAGTCAGTCAGTCAGCTCAGTCTTAGTCAGTCAGTCAGCTCAGTCTCTTAGTCAGTCAGTCAGCTCAGTCTCTCAGTCAGTCAGCTCAGTCTCTGTCAGTCAGTCAGCTCAGTCTCTTAGTCAGTCAGTCTGCTCAGTCTCTTAGTCAGTCAGTCTGCTCAGTCTCTTAGTCAGTCAGTCAGCACAGTCTCTCAGTCAGTCAGTCAGCTCAGTCTCTTATTCAGTCAGTCAGCTCAGTCTCTTAGTCAGTCAGCTCAGTCTCTTAGTCAGTCAGTCAGCTCAGTCTCTGTCCGTCAGTCAGCTCAGTCTCTTATTCAGTCAGTCAGTCAGTTCAGTCTCTCAGTCAGTCAGTCAGCCAGCTCAGTCTCTCAGTCAGTCAGCTCAGTCTCTCAGTCAGTCAGTCAGCTCAGTCTCTCAGTCAGTCAGTCAGTTCAGTCTCTCAGTCAGTCAGTCAGCTCAGTCTCTCAGTCAGTCAGCTCAGTCTCTTAGTCAGTCAGTCAGCTCAGTCTCTTAGTCAGTCAGTCAGCTCAGTCTCTCAGTCAGTCAGTCAGTCCCAGTGCTGACTTTGTCTCTTGTTCAGTCTGTCTGTCAGTCAGTCAGTCAGTGAGTTCAGTCTCTCAGTTAGTCAGTCAGTCCCAGTGCTGATTTAGTCTCTTGTTCAGTCTCTTAGTCAGTCAGTCAGCACAGTCTCTTAGTCAGTCAGTCAGTCAGCTCAGTCTCTTAGTCAGTCAGTCAGCACAGTCTCTCAGTCAGTCAGTCAGTTCAGTCTCTCAGTCAGTCAGTCAGTCAGCTCAATCTCTTTTTTCAGTCAGTCAGTCAGCTCAGTCTCTCAGTCAGTCAGCTTAGTCTCTTATTCACTCAGTCAGCCAGTCAGCTCAGTCTCTTATTCAGTCAGTCAGCCAGTCAGCTCAGTCTCTTATTCAGTCAGTCAGTCAGTCCCAGTGCTGACTTAGTTTATTTTTCTGTCTGTCTGTCAGTCAGTCAGCTCAGTCTCTCAGTCAGTCAGTCAGTCTCTCAGTCAGTCAGTCAGTCCCAGTGCCGATTTAGTCTCTTGTTCTGTATGTCTGTCAGTCAGTCAGCTCAGTCTCTCAGTCAGTCAGTCAGTTCAGTCTCTCAGTCAGTCAGTCAGTCAATCTCTCAGTCAGTCAGTTCTGTCTCTCAGTCAGTCAGTCAGTCAGTCTCAGTGCTGACTTAGTCTCTTAGTCGGTCAGTCAGTCAGTCTCAGTGCTGACTTAGTCTCTTAGTCAGTCAGTCAGTCAGTCAGTCAGTCTCAGTGCTGACTTAGTCTCTTAGTCAGTCAGTCAGTCTCAGTGCTGACTTAGTCTCTTAGTCAGTTAGTCAGTCTCAGTGCTGACTTAGTCTCTTTGTCAGTCAGTCTCAGTGCTGACTCCGTCTCTTAGTCAGTCAGTCTCAGTGCTGACTCTGTGTCTCATTGTTTGCTGTGCTATACTTTCTCTCTCCTAATTGCCATCTGTTTCTATAGCTCAGTTACCACACAGTGCTGCAGCCCAGTAAAACGACAAGGATCTCTTACTCTCTATGCTAGGGATGTTTTAGTATCTTCTCGCTCTCTGTCTCTTTCGTTCTCTCTCGCTCTCTCTTTTTCTCACTCTCACTCAATTCAATTTCAATTTAAGGGCTTTTTTGCTTGCTTGCTCTCTCTCGCTCTCTGTCTCTCACTTTTTCTTTCTCTTTCACTCTCTCTCTATATATTTTGTCCCACACACGTGTGCACATACAGACACACACGCTGTGGGAATATCTTTCTGACAGTGATGTCTAATTAACATTTGTTTTAGCTTACAGAGCACTCTATAGGCACTGTTTAATTAAAGAGTCAACTTTTAGAGTGTTTGTGTGCTTGTATTTTGGTATGTGTTATGGTGTGTGTGTGTGTGTGTTTATTTATAGTATGGTGCTGTATATATTTGAATATGAAAAAGGTGAGGCTATTCCCCTAACTAAATGTGTAATAAAGCAGTGTTGGGCTGGGCTCTTGGCATCTCTCTCTCTCTCTCCAGTCTGCTGGGTAATAAATCACTGGATCTACCGCTGCACTGAGAGAGAGAGAGAGAGAGAGAGAGAGACAGAGAGACAGACAGAGAGACAGACAGAGAGACAGACAGAGAGACAGACAGACAGACAGACAGACACTGTGCTGACCCCTACTTCGACCCTGTCGCCTCCCTCTCAGTGCTCAGGTGCGCTTACTGGCGACTGACCCATTTACATGTTGCTTAGCATCAGCCTAGGTCTGCGCACGTGTGTGTGTCCAGTCACTGGAGAGCTGTGTTTGACCATAAGGTCCAACCGGCTCACTCTCTTCCTTTGACCCCTCTGCTTTAAGCACCCACATGACACACACACTTACTGTTGAAGTCGGATGTTTATATACACTTAGGTTGGAGTCATTAAAACTTGTTTTTCAACCACTCCACACATTTCTTGTTAACAAACTATAGTTTTGGCAAGTCGGTTAGGACATCTACTTTGTGCATGACACAAGTCATTTTTACAACAATTGTTTTCAGACAGATTATTTCACTTATATTTCACTGTATCACAATTCCAGTGGGTCAGAAGTTTACATACACTAAGTTGACTGTGCCTTTAAACAGCTTGGAAAATTCCAGAAAATTATGTCATGGCTTTAGAAGCTTCTGATAGGCTAATTGACATCATGTGAGTCAATTGGAGGTGTACCTGTGTATGTATTTCAAGGCCTACCTTCAAACTCAGTTCCTCTTTGCTTGACATAATGGGAAAATCAAAAGAAATCAGCCAAGTCAGGTTCATCCTTGGGCGCAATTTCCAAACGCCTGAAGGTACCACCTTCATCTGTACAAACAATAGTATGCAAGTATAAACACCATGGGACCACGCAGCCGTCATACCGCTCAGGAAGGAGACGTGTTCTGTTTCCTAGAGATGAACGTTCCTTGGTGTGAAAGGTGCAAATCAATCCCAGAACAACAGCAAAGGACTTTGTGAAGATGCTGGAGGAAACAGGTAAAAAAGTATCTATATCCACAGTAAAAACGAGTCCTATATTGACATAACCTGAAAGGCCGCTCAGCAAGGAAGAAGCCACTGCTCCAAAACCGCCATAAAAAAGCCAGACTACGGTTTGCAACTGCACATGGGGACAAAGACCGTACTTTTTTGAGAAATGTCCTCTGGTCTGATGAAACAAAAATAGAACTGTTTGGCCATAATGACCATCGTTATGTTTGGAGGAAAAAGGGGGAGGCTTGCAAGCCGAAGAACACCATCTCAACCATGAAGCACGGGGGTGGCAGCATCATGTTGTGGGGGTGCTTTGCTGCAGAAGGGACAAGTGCACTTAAAAAAATAGATGGCATCATAACGAAGGAAAATTATGTGGATATATTTAAGCAACATCAAGACATCCGTCAGGAAGTTAAAGCTTGGGTCTTCCAAATGCACAATGTCCCCAAGCATACTTCCAAAGTTGTGGCAAAATGGCTTAAGGACAACATAGTCAAGGTATTGGAGTGGCCATCACAAAGCCTTGACCTCAATCCCATAGAACATTTGTGGGCAGAATTGAAAACGTGTGTGCGTGCAAGGAGGCCTACAAACCTGACTCCGTTACACCAGCTCTGTCAGGAGGAATGGGCCAAAATTCACCCAAGCTTGTGGAAGGCTACCCAAAACGTTTGACCCAAGTTAAACTATTAAAGGCAATGCTACCAAATACTAATTGAGTGTATGTAAACTTCTGACCCACTGGGAATGTGGTGAAAGAAATTAAAGCTGAAATAAATAATTCTCTCTACTTTTATTCTGACATTTCACATTCTTAAAATGAAGTGGTGATTCTAACTGACCTAAGACAGGGACTTTTTACTAGGATTAAATATCAGGAATTGTGAAAAACTGAGTTTAAATGTATTTGGCTAAGGTGTATGTAAACTTCCGACTTCAACTGTACGTGACAGTTTAGGCCACACAGGCAGGTAGCCTAGCGGTTAAGAGTGTTGGGCCAGTAAATGAAAGGTCTCTGTTTCGAATCCCCAAGCCGGCAATGTGGAAAAATCTGATGTCCTGTCCCAGAGCATGGCAGTTAACCCCCAACAACAACTGCTCCCCGGGTACCGATGACTTGGACATCGATTAAGGCAGCTCCCCCCCCCCACACACCTCTCTGATTCAGAGGGGTTGGGTTAAATGCGCAACTGACTAGGTTTCCCTTTCGCCTCACACACACTGCTCCACACCAGTGGGAAGCTGTGGTGAAAATAGCTTTATAATCCAAGGCTAAAATATGTCTCCATCCCTGATGATCACTTTCCTCCCTCCCGCTACCATCTGCTTAACTCAGCACAATAGCAGAGAGAGAGCTGCCCGCTCAGGGATTAATTCTCCAATCAGAGATGGAATTTGTGACATTAATTTACTTAGTGGATGTTGGACGGTCACATTTCCATTTAATTCAGTTGGTAGGTCAGGGGCTATTTATATATTTTCCCTTGTTTGGTTCAGAAACCTCTCGTTTAATCATTTGCGCTGGCCCTTTAAGAACCACTTGCTCCAGCAGTGTTTGGCTGAATATAGTGAGTTTTTAATAACACGTTTGATTTATGTAGCGTCTGCAGTGATCTAATTAGAACACAATGTAAGGGTTGACCCCTATCCATTTTAGTATTACATCTGTGAAAACATTTCCCCAAAACATGTGGGGTTAAAAAGCCACGGATGTTCTTTTCATGTTTCGGTAACAAAAAGAGCAATGATTTCCATTGAGTTGTCACTGGTGCTCCTAGACAATAGAATATCCTTAGAGAATCACAGCAGGCCAAATCCAGGTCAACCAGTCAAATGGTCAGCCACGGAGACACACACACACACACACACACACACACACACACACACACACACACACACACACACACACACACACACACACAGCAATGCGTGGAGGTCAGCCACTGCCTGCAGGTATGAGCAATCACTCAGACATACAATGGGCCTGCGTGTGTGTCAGTGTGTGTATGTCAGTTCGTGTGTGTGTCAGGGTGTGTATATTAGGGTGTGTATTAGGGTGTGTGTGTTCATGTTCCTTGTTCTGGCCACACGTCCTTCATCCATCAGCTCTCTCACTGGGAAGAAGCTATATTTATTGAGATTCTCATCCTAATCTATGTTTCCTTCACGGTGAGGCGGTAAAGTTAGAGGTAACGCTATGTAAATGTCCTGTATATGTGCTTATTGATTCATGGTTATGGGATTTGACATTACATTTTCAATATGTACTTACTATCTGACGTCTTCAGTATATACTAACCGCTTATTGTTCGTGTCCTGGATATTTTAGCACACTGTAAATACTGTATGTGTGGCTATTACAGTGAGTTATATGGAGAATGCTGTAGTATAGAGTAGACCCCTTCTCCCTCTCTCTCTCTCTCTCCCTCTTTCTCTCGCTCCCGCTCTCTCTCCTCTTTCTCCATCTGTCAGGCCAGACGTGTGCAAGAGCTGATTGAAAGCTGTTTAAAAGGTGGAGTGGAATGTGGACCACCCTGTTAACCGCTCAGAGACACACACACCGGCCCGACTCACTCAAACGCACACGGACACACACACACCGGCCCGACTCACTCAAACGCACACGGACACACACACACCGGCCCGACGTGCACACACACACCGGTCCGACTCACTCAAACACACACGGGGACACACACACCGGCCCGATGTGCACACAGACACACACCGGCCCGTCTCACTCAAACACACAAGGACACACACACACCGGCCTGACGTGCACACACACACACACCGGTCTGACCCTAAGGATAGCAGCTTGCCGTTAGTCTCCCCCTTCCTCCGGGACAGAGTTCAAGGAAAAGGGTAACTGAGACAGTCATGTCTGACTCTACCTCCACCCCCTCCTCACTGAGTCCCAGGCACACAGAGGGGCTCTTGTGTCTGCTTGGACCCCCACCTCCCCCACCTCCACTGGGGCAGCAGCCATACACACACACTAGGACCTGGAGCTATGAAAAGTTATCGGCTACAATGTAGAGTGTGTAGTACTTCTTGGTCAGCTGTGTTCAATATGAAGGTTCAACAGAGAGAAGGGCAGCAGTAGAGCAGAGAAACACTATTGATCAAGAACATGTAGGTGTTATTACGGGTGAGGAAGGGAGTGAGCCTTTTGAGTACTTGTAACTGGAGCAGAGAGAGAGAGAAAAGAACAGAGTTGCAGAGATTAAGAGAAAGGTGATCCACCAGAGAGAGAGGCAGAGAGAGAGTGAGAGAGGCAGAGTGAGAGAGGCAGAGGCAGAGTGAGAGAGGCAAAGGCAGAGTGAGAGAGGCAGAGTGAGAGAGGCAGAGTGAGAGAGGCAGAGTGAGAGAGGCAGAGTGAGAGAGGCAGAGTGAGAGAGGCAGAGTGAGAGAGGCAGAGTGAGAGGCAGAGTGAGAGAGAGAGGCAGAGAGAGAGAGAGAGAGAGAGAGGCAGAGTGAGAGAGGCAGTGAGAGAGGCAGAGTGAGAGGCAGAGCGAGAGTGAGAGAGGCAGAGAGAGAGGCAGAGGCAGAGAGAGAGGGGGAGAGAGAGAAAGAGAGAGACAGAGAGAGAGTGGGAGAGGCAGAGACAGAGAGAGAGGGGGAGAGGCAGAGACAGAGAGAGGGGGGGAGAGGCAGAGACAGAGAGAGGGGGGGAGAGACAGAGAGATAGTGGGAGCTGCAGAGAAAGAGTGAGAGGGAGAGCGGCAGAGAGAGAGGGAGTGGCAGAGACAGAGCGAGAGAGGGGGGAGAGGCAGAGAGCCGCAACACCGGTGTTGGAGGGGAAATGGCATGTCCTTATCTGATTGGGGAGGGTTAAAAAAAAGTATCTTAAGGAAGGGATAAAAGCTACACAGCTTCCCCCCCAATGGCACAGTAAGACTAACCTCTAAATCATAGAGAAATCCCCTAGAGGGATCCAGTGACCACTTTACTGCAGGGCTGCATCAATTAGAGCTGAGACAATATGATACATCTGCATTTGGAAACCAGTAGATAATGTTGAGATCCAATAGATTTGTATATCGTTTACTCTATATGAGTACAGTTTGTATGCTGCTGCAGTGGTGGATTGGGTGTGTTTGGTGTCAGTTTGAGGGGAAATGGGTGAGTCATTTGAGGGCCATACACACACTAGTGTGTTGGATGGGATACTGGGTCTACAGACATCCTGGTTTTGAGGCCTACATGGTGGAGTTGTGTTGGGTTTCTGACCACGGTTTATAGTGTGTTTTTGTTGACAGTCCAACAGTAATCCTCTCATGCTAACTTCCATGGAGTAGAGCCACTTGGACATCTGGGCCACACTTCCCTATCCATCGCCACGACAACAGCAAAACACTCCTATCCTCTTAAAGCTGTTACCAAGGCTACTAGACCGAGCAAAGACTAGCAGCTTTAACGCAACAGTGGAGAGCAGTGTGCTAAGACCAGAAAAGTCCAGCTAGCTTAGCACAGTACAGCTAGCTCACACAGCACAGTACAGCTAGCTCACACATCACAGCTAGCTTAGCACAGTACACCTATCTCACACAGCACAGTACAGCTAGCTCACACAGCACAGCTAGCTTAGCACAGTACAGCTTGCTCACACATCACAGCTAGCTTAGCACAGTACACCTATCTCACACAGCACAGTACAGCTAGCTCACACAGCACAGCTAGCTTAGCACAGTACACCTATCTCACACAGCACAGTACAGCTAGCCACACAGCACAGCTATCTCACACAGCACAGTACAGCT
The DNA here is from genome assembly GCF_057628025.1 of Oncorhynchus mykiss. NCBI lineage: Eukaryota > Metazoa > Chordata > Actinopteri > Salmoniformes > Salmonidae > Oncorhynchus > Oncorhynchus mykiss. The sequence continues at coordinate 22,920,863 of NC_143040.1, forward strand.
AGCTTAGCACAGCTAGCTTAGCACGGTACAGCTAGCTAACACATCACAGCTAGCGTAGCACAGTACAGCTAGCTCACACAGCACAACCAGAACAGTATAGCTAGCTTATCTATGCAAACTTCACAGAAACAAGCATCGCAGCTTACAGCTAGCTTAGCTTACACTGCACAGCACTGTCCTCTGTCTTTTCTAGATCTGGTTCAGTTTGTGTCTTTGTTGGCGCCGACACAGCATGGCATGTCACATTGTTTGTGCTAGCGTGGCTGGATCCAGCTCTGACTGCTTGACGGAGTGCAGTTGACAATGGGTTTTACGGTTTTAAAACACACACACACTAACACACACTGAGCACAGCTGTTTCCACACCCACTGAGCCCAACCACTGCGGCCCAGGGAGAGAGGACATCAATCAAAACATGCACACACCAACAACAAAGGAAAGGGGAAGTCCAGCCTAAGCTGTGCCAGCCATGTTGTAACATGGACAACTCTGTGTCTACCAGACCGCCACGTTGAACATGATGTATTCTTGTATCACTGTATGTGTGTTCTATATTCAATGTGACTGTCCCTGTGTCTATGTCCATGTTTGAGCATGTGTGTCCCTGTCTTAGATCTACAGTCTTTCCCTTATTCTCCACCTCCAAGTGTTCCCTATTAGCCCTTATCAAGTGCACTAGCAACCCCCCCCAGGACCCTATAAATGCAACAGTCCACTTGAATAACCTTAAGTGTCGACCTCATGGATCATACCATTCTCCCAGGAGTGTCCCCTTCTCCGTGGCTGATAGCATAATTAAGGCACTGTTACTGCCAGGTAGGTAGATTAGGCACACACACACACACACACACACACACACACACACACACACACACACCCCTAAATTCTCTCTCTCTGCGGTATTCCCCCCTAACCATTCATTATGCATTCTATTCTTAATTGACAAGCGTATTACTATGTACATTTCATTATGGGGACAGGGTGTGGAACATGGGAGCGAAGGTGAAAAAGAGAGAGGGAGAGAGAGAGAGAGAGAAAGATGGGTGGGGGGGGGGGGTAGAGAAGGAGAGACAAAGGTGAAGAGGGAGAGAGCGATGGAAAGGGTAATTTATTGCTCACCTGCTACTGTCCTGGGAACAGTTTTCCTCTAAATCGAGCCCTCGTACGTGATGGTTGAATTCCCCTGCTGCAGACATTGGCGTCATCCACTAGTTTTTTTCCCGCCCTGCCTCCCTTGACGACAGGGTTCTCTTGCCTCGTTTCGATTGGCTCCTCCGTGGCAACACAAACAAGCACGCATGTACGTACTACGTTAATGCACTGTGATAATTATAGGTCTGGTGTATCCAGCAGTGAAGGGTCTAGGCCTGGTGTCACACACACACACACAGGGGTACGAGGTTGGGCTGGTGCTCCCTGATTGGGGCCAGTGTGGAAGGATTAGGGGCCTAACCAACACACTAATATCATCCAGCATGCCCCATTAGGGACACAAAGACAAAACACACAGTTACACACACACAAACACACACTCGCACACACACACTCGCACACACACACTCGCACACACACACACACACACACACACACACACACACACACACACGCAGCTAGATGTTACAGCTGAAACCACTGTTAATTTACCCTCTGATGCTTTTGTCAGTCGTTGCCTAGAGAGACTGGTGGGAAAACACACACACTCAGTGTCACACACACACACACACTCTAAGTGAAATAATTGTGAGTGTACTCATGAGTGTGCCGCTCTCACTCAAGCAGTGGCTGGTCTTGGCTTCAGGAAGGGTCTGGGTGATGTCATGAGGTCATGAAAGTAGGAGCAGGAGAGACATGCCTGGAAAGATGGAAAATGTTTTGTTTCTCTCCTTCCTTCTGTCTCACACACACACACACACACACACGCACGCGCGCGCGACCCCACTCGAGAATAGCGCTCCATCCTCATAATGACCTGTTAAAATGCAGCGCCGCAGTATTGCGACCACAAGCTAACTATACTCACCCGCTAAGTTAGTCTGTGAATGATTTAGAGTTTAGGCCCCGTAAAGAAAGAGACTAGTAACAGGAGGAAAACAGCACAGTATGGGAATGTTGACCTTTAAGGATTGATTTGGAGAGAGAGAGAGAGAGAGAGAGAGAGAGACTGCCAAATTAATTAATCATTTTCATTCTCTATTTCTCTCTCTTTGTTGCTTATTTTAACAGTTACTCGGGGAGTTGTTTTCTTTTCTTGTTCTCTCTTTCTGACGTTTTCATGATGTGTGAAATTCCCCCTTTTACACTCACACATCAGTCTGTGGGCTGTTTTTCAGGACAGTAAATGACAGTCTCAGGCTAACTGGACAAGTTGTTTGTCTGTGTTGCGGCTCCAGAAACAAGTGGTGTTAGAATGAGGCGCAGACTAACAGCACGTGTAATAGCATTGTTAAACTCCCTCCGGCGTTCCCCTGCGCAGTGACACACACACACACACACACACACACACAAGCTGCTCAGCTAGTGCCAATCGAATTGGTACTGATATCTGCATGACAGCTTATTGAGGAAGCCCCTTGTCCATTTAGTGACTTTTCTGTGTGTGTGTGTGTGTGTGTGTGTGTGTGTGTGTGTGTGTGTGAGCAGCGGCTAGGTTTCACAGAGGATCTCTTGCCCACATCTGAGCAGCTTCGTGAGCCAAGGGCTTTTGTTCTTGGCTACTGCGCTTATTTAAATACATTATTGACACGCAAGTTATTCAGACGAGTGTGTGTAGGTGTGTGAGTGAGTGAAAGAGAGAGCGAGAGTGGTTGTATGATTACTGGAACTTTGGAGCAGTGGGTTAGTGACCTTTAGCCCACCATACATCATTATCTGGGATTGTTCCTTTTTCTCTCTCCCTCTCTGTCTCTCTCTCTGTCTCTTGCTCTCTCTCTCACTCTCTCTCTTGTCTGTCTGTCTCTCTCTGTCTCTCTCTCTCTCTCACTCTCTCTTGTCTGTCTGTCTCTCTCTCTCTCTCTCTCTTGTATGTCTCTCGCTCTCTCTGTCTCTCTCTGTCTTTCTCTCTCTGTCTCCGTCTCTGTCTCTCTCTCTGTCTCTCGCTCTCTCTCTCTCTCTCTCTCTCACTCTCTCTCTCTCTCTCTCACTCTCTCTCTCTCTCTCACTCTCTCGTCTGTCTCTCGCTCTCTGTCTGTCTCTCTCTCTGTCTCTCTCTCTCTCACTCTGTCTGTCTGTCTCTCTCTCTCTCTCTCTCTCTCTCTCTCTCACTCTCTCTCTCTGTCTCTCTCTGTCCCTCTCTTATCTGTCTCTCGCTCTCTGTCTGTCTCTGTCTCTCTCTCTCTGTCTCTCTCTCTGTCTCTCGCTCTCTCTCACTCTCTCTGTCTGTCTCTCTCTCTCTCTCTCTCTCTCTCTCTCTCTCTCTCTCTCTAGTTTCCTCTCCTCGGCTTGGCCCAGGCTTGTCCAATGCGACTGAGGCGTCATGCTGGGTCCGAGATGGTGGGATAGTTTCCTCTCCTCTGCTTGGACCAGGCTTAAGTCCAATGCGACTTAGTCGTCCACTGGGACCGAGATGGTGGGATAGTTTCCTCTCCTCGGCTTGGTCCAGGCTTAAGTCCAATGCGACTGAGGCGTCCACTGGGACCGAGATGGTGGGATAGTTTCCTCTCCTCGGCTTGGCCCAGGCTTAAGTCCAATGCGACTGAGGCGTCATGCTGGGTCCGAACACTGTGCCTGAACAAGCATTAGCATTTCTGTTCATCCCGGGGCCCCATTCCCAGTATGTATCGACCCATATCATTTATCATCTTTCCACCCCAAATATTCCCTCCCTGAGTCCCTCAGCATTATTCCTGTTCAGTTGTGAACGGCTTTTGAGTTACTCCATTTCTCTGTATTTCATATATCTGCATATCAAAGATATCCTGCAGGAACACATTGTCTACGTTTCTTAACCTGGGTAATCCTCACACAAAGAGCGAGGGATGGATGAAGGGGGGGAGAGAGACGGGGAGAGAGAAAGACGGAGAGAGAGAGAGACAGAGAGAGGGAGATGGAGAGAGAGAGAGACGGAGAGAGAGAGAGACGGGGAGAGAGACGGGGAGAGAGAGAGATGGAGAGAGAGAGAAAGAGAGATGGAGAGAGAGACAGACAGAGAGAAAGAGAGACAGACAGAGAGAAAGAGAGACAGACAGAGAGAGAGAGAGAGACGGGGAGAGAGAGAGACGGAGAGAGACGGAGAGAGACAGAAAGAGAGATGGGGAGAAAGAGAGACAGACAGAGAGAGACAGACAGAGAGAAAGAGAGACAGACGGAGAGAGAGAGAGACGGGGAGAGAGAGAGAGACGGGGAGAGAGAGAGACGGGGAGAGAGAGAGAGACGGGGAGAGAGAGAGAGACGGGGAGAGAGAGAGAGACGGGGAGAGAGAGATGGAGAGAGAGAGAGAGAGAGACGGAGAGAGAGAGAAAGAGAGACGGAGAGAAAGAGAGACAGACATACAGAGAGAAAGCGACGGAGAGAAAGAGAAAGAGAGACGGAGAGAAAGAGAGACAGACATACAGAGAGAGAGAGAGACAGAGAGAGAGAGAAAGAGAGACAGACATACAGAGAGACAGACATACAGAGAGAAAGAGACGGAGAGAAAGAGAAAGAGAGACGGAGAGAAAGAGAGACAGACATACAGAGAGAGAGAGAGACGGAGAGAGAGAGAAAGAGAGACAGACATACAGAGAGAAAGAGACGGAGAGTGTGTGAGTGTGTGTTTGGAAAATGTAAATAGTTCTGCTTTTTAGAATCAGTGATAGTCTATGTGGGTAGGGGCGTTTAGTCTGCCTATGGGTAAGAATGTGTGTTTTCACAGGTCCTGTGCTGTGCTGGCCGGTCACTACACCATGTTAATGACCCTTCTCTCTGAGCTCTAGTCTCTGGCTGGGTAAACACTACAGCTCAATCCCCCTGAAGGACACATTCATTTTACTACAGCACTGTAGCAACAACCTGGCCCTTACTGCGGGGCTCATTACATATGTGTGTGTGTATGTAGGTGTGGGTGCACGTCGCTGTGGGTGTGTGTGTGTGTGTGTGTGTGTGTGTCTACGTAGACCCTCTCTGTGCCTGTGTGTGTGTAACAACCATCAATGATGGACTAATTACCCATGTTATTTGCAGTGGGAAGTGGTTGATTACACTGTTTGTTTGGGCTGTGCGTGCATGCGTTTGTGTGGAGGAAGGTTAAGGGTTAAACGCTTCATAAGAACCCAATCAGTCGCTACAGTTCTGCTGCCTCGGCATCTCTACAATCACAATCACTGGCCGTGATCTCATGTGTCTTGACTCTTTACAACCTGTCACTAACAACTGGGTCTACAATGCTGGAACCTAGAAAGGATTGTCTCATTTGGTCAAAACGGCCATCAGCAGTGGATGTTTCTAAGGTTTTTAAGAATCATTGGAAATTGAATTGGGTGCTCGGAGGAGCTCTGCAACTCACCGGTCTGATCATAACGACAGACAGACACACACGTCATAATGCTGGTGTTATAGATATGTTCCTTCCTCTCTATAATTTTGCCAGCAGCATACCACCCTGCATACCACTGCTGGCTTGCTTCTGAAGCTAAGCATGGTTGGTCCTGGTCAGTTCCTGGATGGGAGACCAGATGCTGCTGGAAGTGGTGTTGGAGGGCCAGTAGGAGGCACTCTTTCCTCTGGTCTAAAAAATATCCCAATGCCCCAGGGCAGTGATTGGGGACACTGCCCTGTGTAGAGTGCTGTCTTTTGGATGGGATGTTAAACGGGTGTCCTGACTCTCTGGGGTTATTAATGAACCCATGGCACTTATCGTAAGATTAGGGGTGTTAACCCCGGTGTCCTGGCTAAATTCCCAATCTGGCCCTCAAACCATCACTGTCTACTAATAATCCCCAGTTTACAATTGGCTCAATCATCCCCCTCCTCTCCCCTGTAACTATTCCCCAGGTCGTTGCTGCAAATGAGAACGTGTTCTCAGTCAACTTACCTGGTAAAATAACGGATAAATAAAATAAATAATGTTATCCTCAACATGGTGAAGTCATCTCTGAAGTTACACCATCTGTGTGTGTGAGGGGTTGGTGGGGGGATAGTGTGTGTGTTTGATCCATTGAAAGATCTGCCCCCCCCCCTAACCCTAACCCCCACCCAGATCAGACAGACCATATTATTACAAAGGATACTTTTGTTGAAATAACACCAGTGTTTGTGTGTCCTCTCATTGATAAGCATAAGCGTATATTTGACACACATCCATCAGGCAAGATAGCTGTTGTTCTGGAGACAGCTCTGTGGAGTGGTCACTAGCTGGCACATAAAATCAGATTTTAAACCTTACCTTAACCCTAACCACACTGCTAACCCTAATGCCTAACCCTAACCACACTGCTAACCATAATGCCTAACCCTAACCACACTGCTAACCCTAATGCCTAACCCTAACCACACTGCTAACCCTAATGCCTAACCCTAACCACACTGCTAACCCTAATGCCTAACCCTAACCACACTGCTAACCCTAACCACACTGCTAACCCTAATGCCTAACCCTTACCACACTGCTAACCCTAATGCCTAACCCTAATGCCTAACCACACTACTAACCCTAATGCCTAACCCTAACCACACTGCTAACCCTAATGCCTAACCACACTTCTAACCCTAATGCCTAACCCTAACCACACTGCTAACCCTAATGCCTAACCCTAACCACACTGCTAACCCTAATGCCTAACCCTAACCACACTGCTAACCCTAATGCCTAACCCTAACCACACTGCTAACCCTAATGCCTAACCACACTGCTAACCCTAATGCCTAACCCTAACCACACTGCTAACCCTAATGCCTAACCCTAACCACACTGCTAACCCTAATGCCTAACCCTAACCACAATGCTAACCCTAATGCCTAACCCTAACCACACTGCTAACCCTAATGCCTAACCACAATGCTAACCCTAATGCCTAACCCTAACCACACTGCTATCCCTAGTGCCTAACCTTAACCACACTGCTAACCCTAATGCCTTACCACACTGCTAACCCTAATGCCTAACCTTAAACTAAGACCAAAAAGCTCATTTTAGTTTTCATTAATTTTTACAATGTAGCCAATTTTGACTTTGCTGTTGGCCTAAGGGGGAAGTGCTCAGTTCTGCCTCAAGGACAAGACTCATGACAATAAAGGTCAACCTGCGTTCATTAGGTGACACCTACCCGTAGGTTGTTACCCTAGAAGGCCGGATTCTCCACACCACCCTGGGCCTGTGTTTCACTGGGCAAAAGGTTACAGCACAATCAATGTTGATGTTATCAGTTGTTCAGCAGCTCAGAGAGATGTAACATTAGCAGATGATGATTGGCTAATTTCCCCCTTACTCCCGGAGACGTCCTTCTATTGATCAAGCCGATTGGCTCACGGCCGGGTTAACGCAGGTGACGGCGGAAGCTGATCTGTTGCACTTTTTCTCTCTTCCTTTATCCACTGTCTTTTCTTGCTTTCCCTCCCTCGAACGCTCTCCCTTGAATGGTTACCCACCCACACATCTCGTCTCTCCTCTTCCCACGGCACTGCAGCCCTCACACACGTACACACACACTTGGACACACAATTGTACAATCAAACACACACTCACTTGCTGTATACACACGTACAAGAACGTAAACACACACACTTCTACTGCGGGTGCTGTGGAATTTCCTCAAAAGCGCCCGCATAGAACGTATTGTGTTGGTCTCACACACGCACACACACACACTCTGCGGGGCTGCCAAGCATAAATACAGGTGCTAACACGACTGCTACAGTAGTCACATTTGTTTCTGTCATCTTTAGTGTTTCCTGAAATGGACTGATCCCCGTTTACTTCACAGGCATGGGCATTTTGGACATCTTCTCTCTCTTTCTCTCCTTCCTCTCTCTTTCTTGATCTTCCTGAGCGGGTGCCTCAGCAGTTAATTTCACCCTGAAGGGAGGAGGGCTGAGGAGAAGGATGGGGTTGAGAAACAGAGTGAGGGAGAGAGAAAAGACGAGTGAGGGAGAGAGAGAGAAAAGACGAGTGAGGGAGAGAGAGAGAAAAGACGAGTGAGGGAGAGAGAGAGAGAAAAGACGAGTGAGGGAGAGAGAGAGAGAAAAGACGAGTGAGCGAGAGAGAGAGAAAAGACGAGTGAGGGAGAGAGAGAGAAAAGACGAGTGAGGGAGAGAGAGAGAAAAGACGAGTGAGGGAGAGAGAGAGAAAAGACGAGTGAGGGAGAGAGAGAGAGAAAATATGAGTGAGGGAGAGAGAGAGAAAAGACGAGTGAGGGAGAGAGAGAGAAAAGACGAGTGAGGGAGAGAGAAAAGACGAGTGAGGGAGAGAGAGAGAAAAGACGAGTGAGGGAGAGAGAGAGAAAAGACGAGTGAGGGAGAGAGAGAGAGAAAATATGAGTGAGGGAGAGAGAGAGAAAAGACGAGTGAGGGAGATGGAAAGACAAGGAGAAAGTGGAAGGGTTAGTGCAGACGTAGTCCCAACTGTAAAAGATATAAACACACTCCGAGGCTCCACTGTGTGCGTGTGTGTGCGTGCATGTACGTAGTGTACTTTGACATGTATCATTATCAGTGTGTGCACTTGGACCCTACAAGCAGATTCTGTATCTATAAATGTGTAGGTCCAACGGCAGTACAGAAGAAGACAGCTAAAGATGAACATCTCACCACAAGCACCACAAACTGTTCGCTACAGCTTCTATGTAAGTATAGCGTCCATATAAGTGAGGTCTTCACAGCTATATTTAGTGTAGCTTCACCGCAGTTGTGTACATAGCTCAGTCTTTTGACTGATTGCAGGGTTAGCCAAAACTGTCTTTACAGCTAGCCATAATGCTAACAGACTCATCATAGCCTGCCATCAACTCTAAGTCAAATGAATGGTCTTTCCAATACATTAACATCTCGCTAGCTTACGCGCACACACACACACACACACAGAGACACGGAACACACACTCGGACACGCACGCAACACACACACGTCCACGCGGCTAGCTAACCCCCCCCCCAAACTCATATGTCATCCATGCCTGGTTTAGCAGGACGACACACACTCCCTGTTGGTTGATGAGGACACACTGGAGAGACTATAACCCTGAACAGGGTCGGGTCCCAATGTCCTCATATCACCCCTTGAGCCCCACTGTATCATATTGTTTTATCACAGAGTCACCAGCATGGCCACCTCCGCACTATCAGTAATGTGGCATCTCTTCTGGTGTACATGATTATAGTAGAGTCAGACTGTCATATGTTTTTTAACCTCTTTGCATTCAAAAATGGCCTCTAAATAAATAGCTTATGCCCTGTTGCCCTGATCCTGGTCCACTCTCCTCCCAATCTCTCTTTTCTCTCACTCTCTCCATCTTTCGCTCTCTTCACTCCTCCTATTCCCTGTCCGTCTGGGTGTGAGCTAGGAGGAGTCTGTGTATAGCTGCTTGTCTTCTCTTTGTCCCATCGGAATGTGTGTGTGTGTGTGTGTATATGTGTGCGTGCGTGCGTGTGTCTTTGTCACCCTGCTGAATGGGAACAGAGGGACAGTGCTGTGGGTCTAACGAGGCGTGAAGCGGCCCTTTGCTAGCCGGGTCCCATCACACACACATGCTAATTAGGACCACGAGTGAACTCTACAGAACCCCAATCGAAGAAACACAAACACTCTCTCAGACATGCACAAACACACTCACACACGCGCGCACACACACACACACACTTCCCTGTCCCTGTTTGCATGGCCCTGATGTACTGCGGTCACATGACACACACACCCCCATGAGACCACACGTTATCTCACTGCCCGCTAAATATGAATAAATAACTTTTACTGAAGTGCCTGACCTCTTTCCCCAATCCTTTAGGTCACTGTCTCTCTCTTCTTTCTTGTTCCCTCTTTCACTATCTATCTTTTCCTCTCACTCTTTCTGTGTCCTTCTCTGTCAAGGGCAGAGAAGGGCAGATAAAGCGGTAAGCAGATTCTCCAAGAGCAAACAGAATCATACTCTTTCATAGTTAGCATCAGAACAAAGATGGCCGCCATTTCTCTTTGCCACAACTGCCTCTCCTGCCATCCTCTTTCTTCTTCCTTATCTCCTCTATTGCTTGTTTGTAGAACAAATTTGGTCTGTCATCCTATCTGCCTTTCCTCTCTCCCCTTTCTTCTCCTCTCTCCTCCTCTCCCCTCTCCTCTCTCCTCTCACTTCTCTCCAATCTCTCTCCTCTCACTTCTCTCCTCCCCTCTCCCATCTCTCCCCTCTCCTCTCCTATCTCCTCTTCTCTGGTTTTAAAAGGAGGAGGCTGTAGTTGACAGTGTACGGTTGTTTGTGTGTGTGTGTGTGTGTGTGTGTGTGTGTGTGTGTGTGTGTGTGTGTGGTGGAGTGAAAGGCGGCAGTGAAAGGCGGCAGGTACTGTACTGTGTCCTTCAGGCTAGTTGGTTGTTTAAGAGAGAGACGAGAGAGAGATGGAGAGAGAGAGCGGTCTGAGCAGTGTCAGACAGATGGAGAGAGAGAGAGCGGTCTGAGCAGTGTGAGACAGATGGAGAGAGAGAGAGAGCGGTCTGAGCAGTGTGAGACAGATGGCGAGAGAGATGGAGAGAGAGAGCGGTCTGAGCAGTGTGAGACAGATGGAGAGAGAGAGCGGTCTGAGCAGTGTGAGACAGATGGACAGAGAGAGAGCGGTCTGAGCAGTGTGAGACAGATGGAGAGAGAGATGGAGAGAGAGAGAGCGGTCTGAGCAGTGTGAGACAGATGGAGAGAGAGAGAGCGGTCTGAGCAGTGTGAGACAGATGGAGAGAGATGGAGAGAGAGAGAGCGGTCTGAGCAGTGTGAGACAGATGGAGAGAGATGGAGAGAGAGAGAGCGGTCTGAGCAGTGTGAGACAGATGGAGAGAGAGAGAGCGGTCTGAGCAGTGTGAGACAGATGGAGAGAGAGAGAGCGGTCTGAGCAGTGTGAGACAGATGGAGAGAGAGATGGAGAGAGAGAGCGGTCTGAGCAGTGTGAGACAGATGGAGAGAGAGATGGAGAGAGAGAGAGCGGTCTGAGCAGTGTGAGACAGATGGAGAGAGAGAGAGCGGTCTGAGCAGTGTGAGACAGATGGAGAGAGAGAGCGGTCTGAGCAGTGTGAGACAGATGGAGAGAGAGAGCGGTCTGAGCAGTGTGAGACAGATGGAGAGAGAGAGAGCGGTCTGAGCAGTATGAGACAGATGGAGAGAGAGAGAGCGGTCTGAGCAGTGTGAGACAGATGGAGAGAGAGATGGAGAGAGAGAGCGGTCTGAGCAGTGTGAGACAGATGGAGAGAGAGAGAGCGGTCTGAGCAGTGTGAGACAGATGGAGAGAGAGAGCGGTCTGAGCAGTGTGAGACAGATGGAGAGAGAGAGAGCGGTCTGAGCAGTGTGAGACAGATGGAGAGAGAGATGGAGAGAGAGAGAGCGGTCTGAGCAGTGAGACAGATGGAGAGAGAGAGAGCGGTCTGAGCAGTGTGAGACAGATGGAGAGAGAGATGGAGAGAGAGAGAGCGGTCTGAGCAGTGAGACAGATGGAGAGAGAGAGAGCGGTCTGAGCAGTGTGAGACAGATGGAGAGAGAGATGGAGAGAGAGAGAGCGGTCTGAGCAGTGTGAGACAGATGGAGAGAGAGATAGCGGTCTGAGCAGTGTGAGACAGATGGAGAGAGAGAGCGGTCTGAGGAGTGAGACAGATGGAGAGAGAGAGAGCGGTCTGAGCAGTGTGAGACAGATGGAGAGAGAGAGAGCGGTCTGAGCAGTGTGAGACAGATGGAGAGAGAGAGAGCGGTCTGAGCAGTGTGAGAGATGGAGAGAGAGATGGAGAGAGAGAGAACGGTCTGAGCAGTGTGAGACAGATGGAGAGAGAGAGAGCGGTCTGAGCAGTGTGAGACAGATGGCGAGAGAGAGAGCGGTCTGAGCAGTGTGAGACAGATGGAGAGAGAGAGAGCGGTCTGAGCAGTGTGAGACAGATGGAGAGAGAGAGAGCGGTCTGAGCAGTGTGAGACAGATGGAGAGAGAGAGAGCGGTCTGAGCAGTGTGAGAGATGGAGAGAGAGATGGAGAGAGAGAGAGCAGTCTGAGCAGTGTGAGACAGATGGAGAGAGAGAGAGCGGTCTGAGCAGTGTGAGACAGATAGACAGATAGTGTGAGACAGATAGACCCAACCAAATCATGAGAAAACAAAAAGATAATTACTTAACACATTGGAAAGAATTAACAAAAAAACAGAGCAAACTAGAATGCTATTTGGCCCTACACAGAGAGTACACAGCGGCAGAATACCTGACCACTGTGACTGACCCAAAATTAAGGAAAGCTTTGACTATGTACAGACTCAGTGAGCATAGCCTTGCTATTGAGAAAGGCCGCCGTAGGCAGACATGGCTCTCAAGAGAAGACAGGCTATGTGCTCACTGCCCACAAAATGATGTGGAAACTGAGCTGCACTTCCTAACATATTTCCCTCAGATTACATAGATCCACAAAGAATTCGAAAACAAATCCAATTTTGAAAAACTCCCATATCTACTGGGTGAAATTCCACAGTGTGCATTCACAGCAGCAATATTTGTGACCTGTTGCCATGAGAAAAGGGCAACCAGTGAAGAACACACACCATTGTAAATACAAACCATATTTATGCTTGTGTCCTTTAACCATTTGTACATTGTTAAAACACTGTATATATATATAATATGACATTTGTAATGTCTTTACTGTTTTGAAACCTCTGTATGTGTAATGTTTACTGTTAATTTTTGTTGTTTTTCACTTTATATATTCACTTTGTATGTTGTCTACCTCACTTGCTTTGGCAATGTTAACACATGTTTCCCATGCCAATAAAGCCCTTGAATTGAATTGAATTGAATTGAGAGCGGTCTGAGCAGTGTGAGACAGATGGAGAGAGAGATGGAGAGAGAGAGAGCGGTCTGAGCAGTGTGAGACAGATGGAGAGAGAGAGCGGTCTGAGCAGTGTGAGACAGATGGAGAGAGAGAGAGCGGTCTGAGCAGTGTGAGACAGATGGAGAGAGAGAGAGCGGTCTGAGCAGTGTGAGAGAGATGGAGAGAGCGGTCTGAGCAGTGTGAGACAGATGGAGAGAGAGAGAGCGGTCTGAGCAGTGTGAGACAGATGAGAGAGAGAGATGGAGAGAGAGAGAGAGCGGTCTGAGCAGTGTGAGACAGATGGAGAGAGAGAGAGAGCGGTCTGAGCAGTGTGAGACAGATGAGAGAGAGAGATGGAGAGAGAGAGCAGTCTGAGCAGTGTGAGACAGATGGAGAGAGAGATGGAGAGAGAGAGAGCGGTCTGAGCAGTGTGAGACAGATGGAGAGAGAGAGAGCGGTCTGAGCAGTGTGAGACAGATGGGAGAGAGAGAGAGAGCGGTCTGAGCAGTGTGAGACAGATGGAGAGAGAGATGGAGAGAGAGATGGAGGTCTGGTGTACAGCCCCTCCAGCTTGTGAAGGCTTCTCCTTCTCTCCCACTCCCTCACCATAATATTGATTTGAATATTTAAAACCTCAACACCCTCAACATTCGCAACCCGTTCGGAACAGATTAACAGTGAGCGCACACACTCACACAGACAAAAACCCTCATTCACACACACTCACACAGACAAAAACCCTCATTCACACACACTCACACAGACAAAAACCCTCATTCACACACACTCACACAGACAAAAACTCTCATTCACACACACTCACACAGACAAAAACCCTCATTCACACACACTCACACAGACAAAAACCCTCATTCACACACACTCTCACATACAGAGACAAAACCCTCGTTCACACATAGACACACACATTTGCACCTCCCACCCACACACACACACACACACACACACACACACACACACACACACACACACACACACACACACACACACACACACACACACACACACACACACACACACACACACACACTCCTCTTCTCCCTCTCCTAGCCTGAAGTCAGCAGGAAAAGGGAGATGTTGATTGGTTTTGACCTGGTGTGAGGAGACCCATGCTTCCCTCAGAACCGCGTGAAGAAGCAGACAAAAGTGAAAATCAATGGCTGACAAAGACATGTTGGGCTGATACATGGCTGACTGACTGGCTGGCTGAATGGCTGACTGACTGGCTGACTGACTGGCTGGCTGACTGGCTGCATGACTGGCTGACTGACTGACTGACTGGCTGGCTGACTGACTGACTGGCTGGCTGACTGACTGACTGGCTGGCTGACTGGCTGGCTGACTGGCTGCATGACTGGCTGAATGGCTGACCTCCTGGCTGACTGACTGAATGGCTGACTGACTGGCTGGCTGGCTGGCTGGCTGACTGGTGTGGAGAGAAGCCTGTAGGGCTACGACACCTTCTCATAATAACCTCTTACACAAACACACTGCATTTTCAACTTGTCTAATAAATAAAAGGTACATGCACTAGTGCAATCAACCAAAGGCGATGTGAGACATGCTGATTGGGTTAGCCAGTTAAACGTGAGACATGCTGATTGGGTTAGCCAGTTAAACGTGAGACATGCTGATTGGGTTAGCCAGTTAAACGTGAGACATGCTGATTGGGTTAGCCAGTTAAACGTGAGACATGCTGATTGGGTTAGCCAGTTAAACGTGAAACATGATGATTGGGTTAGCCAGTTAAACGTGAGACATGCTGATTGGGTTAGCCAGTTAAACGTGAGACATGCTGATTGTGTAGGCCAGTTAAACGTGAGACATGCTGATTGTGTAGGCCAGTTAAACGTGAGACATGCTGATTGGGTTAGCCAGTTAAATGTGAGACATGCTGATTGGGTTAGCCAGTTAAATGTGAGACATGCTGATTGGGTTAGCCAGTTAAACGTGAGACATGCTGATTGGGTTAGCCAGTTAAACGTGAGACATGCTGATTGGGTTAGCCAGTTAAACGTGAGACATGCTGATTGGACTTGCCAGTTAACCCCCCCCCCCCCCCCCCCCCCCCCCCACACACACACACAACTCTTCAGATTGTCCAGCTTGCCAGGGAGTAGGCCATATATAGGGTAAGGCAGGAGCTTCATGTCCTGGGAATGTTCTGGGTAGTTTGTTGGGAAGGGTACTACCATATTTTGCCAGTAGAGTTCTACTGTAGAGTTCAGCAGATGGAACACCCCTTGGTACTGCTTTAGAGAGACTCTACTGTGGAAAGAGTATTCCTCCATGGGGCCTTGGTGTGTGTGTGTGTGTGTGTGTGTGTGTGTGTGTGTGTGTGTGTGTGTGTGTGTGTGTGTGTGTGTGTGTGTGTTTCTCTGCAGTGCGGACAGGGACCCACACAGCTGGCTCAGTCACAGCTCTTTTCCTTTCTTCCCCCACTCTCCTTCTCTCATTCCTTTTTTATAAAGTTTGTTTGTTTGCAGCACTGGGGAGGGGAGAAAGAGAAAGAGAGGTGGAGAAAGAGAAAGAGAGGTGGAGAGAGAGGGAGAAAGAGAAAGAGAGGGAGAAAGAGAGGGAGAAAGAAAGGGAGGGAGAAAGAGAAAGGGAGGGAGAAAGAGAGGGAGAAAGAGAAAGGGAGGGAGAAAGAGAAAGGGAGGGAGAAAGAGAGGGAGAGGGAGAAAGAGAGGGAGAGGGATAAAGAGAGGGAGAGGGAGAAAGAGGGAGAGGGAGAAAGAGAAAGGGAGGGAGAAAGAGAGGAGAGGGAGAAAGGGAGGGAGGGAGAAAGAGAGGGAGAGGGAGGGAGAGAGGGAGAAAGAGAGGGAGAGGGAGGGAGAGAGGGAGAAAGAGAGGGAGAGGGAGAAAGAGAGGGAGAAAGAGAAAGGGAGGGAGAAAGAGAAAGAGAGGGAGGGAGTAAGAGAGGGAGCAGGAGGGAGAAAAGGAGAGGGATAAAGAGAGGGAGAGGGAGAAAGGGAGAGGGAGGGAGGAAAGAGAAAGGGAGGGAGGGAGAAAGAGAAAGAGAGGGAGAAAGAGAAAGAGAGGGAGAGGGAGAAAGAGAGGGAGAGGGAGAAAGAGAGGGATAGGGAGAAAGAGAAAGAGAGGGAGAGGGAGAAAGAGAAAGGGAGGGAGGGAGAAGAGAGGGAGAGGGAGAACGAGAGGGAGAGGGAGAAAGAGAGGGAGGGAGAAAGAGAGGGAGAGGGAGGGAGAAGAGAGAGAGAGGGATAGGGAGAAAGTGCGGGAGAAAGAGAAAGAGAGGGAGAGAGAGAAAGAGAGGGAGGGAGAGGGAGGGAGAGAGGGAGGGAGAGGGAGGGAGAGAGGGAGAAGGAGAGGGAGAAAGAGAGGGAGAAAGAGAGGGAGAGGGAGAAAGGGAGAGGGAGGGAGAGAGAGAGAGGGAGAAAGAGAAAGAGAGGGAGAGAGGGAGAAAGAGAAAGGGAGGGAGAGAGAAAGAGAGGGAGAGGGAGGAGAGAGGGGAAGAGAGGGAGAGGGAGAAAGAGAAAGGGAGGGATAGGGAGAGGGAGAAAGAGAGGGAGCGGGAGGGAGAGAGGAGAGGGAGAAAGAAAGGGAGAAAGAGAGGGAGAGGGAGAAAGGGAGAGGGAGGGAGAAAGAGAAAGGGAGGGAGGGAGAAAGAGAGGGAGAGGGAGAAAGAGAGGGATAGGGAGAAAGAGAGGAGAGGGAGAAAGAGAAAGGGAGGGAGGGAGACAGAGAGGGAGAAAGAGAGGGAGGGAGAAAGAGAGGGAGAGAGAGAGAGAGAGGGACAAAGAGAGAGAGAGGGATAGGGAGAAAGAGCGGGAGAGAGGGAGAGAGAGAAAGAGAGGGAGAGGGAGGGAGAGAGGGATAGGGAGAAAGAGAAAGGGAGGGAGAAAGAGAGGGAGAGGGAGAGGGAGAAAGCGAGGGAGAGGGAGGGAGAGAGAGGGAGAGGGAGAAAGAGAAAGGGAAGGAGGGAGAAAGAGAGGGAGAGAGGAAGAAAGAGAAAGGGAGTTAGGGAGGGAGAAAGAGAAAGAGAGGGAGAAAGAGAAAGAGAGGGAGAAAGAGAGGGAGAGGGAGAATGAGAAAAGGAGGGAGGGAGAAAGAGAGGGAGGGAGAGAGGGAGAGGGAGGGAGGGAGAAAGAGATGTAGAGGGAGGGATAGAGGGAGAGGGAGGGAGAGAAAGAGAGGGAGGGAGAGAGGGAGAGGGAGGGAGAGAGAGAGAAAGAGAGGGAGGAAGAGGGAGGGAGAGAGGGATAGGGAGAAAGAGAAAGAGAGGGAGAAAGAGAAAGAGAGGGAGAAATAGAGGGAGAGAGAGAAAGAGAGGGAGAGAAAAAGAGGGAGAGAGATAAAGAGAGAGGGGGAGAGATGAGAGAAAGGAACAGAGGGTATAATGTATTCTGTGTGACATTTGGATGTATTTTTTCCTCCTCTACTCATTAATTTATGGAACCTTTATTTAACTAGGTTGTTATGAGGGCCACAATGCAGTGGTTTTGTATGAGGGCCACAGAGCAGTCATTGGTATGAGGGCCACAACACAGTGGTTGGTATGAGGGCCACAGAGCAGCGGTTGGTATGAGGGCCACAACGCAGTGGTTTTCATGAGGGCCACAGAGCAGCGGTTGGTATGAGGGACAGAGCAGTGGTTGGTATGAGGGACAGAGCAGTGGTTGGTATGCGGGCCACAGAGCAGCGGTTGGTATGAGGGCCACAGAGCAGTGGTTGGTATGAGGGCCACAGAGCAGACATTGGTATGAGGGCCACAACACAGTGGTTGGTATGAGGGCCACAGAGCAGCGGTTGGTTTGAGGGCCACAACCGCAGTGGTTTTCATGAGGGCCACAGAGCAGCGGTTGGTATGAGGGACAGAGCAGTGGTTGGTATGAGGGACAGAGCAGTGGTTGGTATGCGGGCCACAGAGCAGCGGTTGGTATGAGGGCCACAGAGCAGTGGTTGGTATGAGAGACAGAGCAGTGGTTGGTATGAGGGACAGAGCAGCGGTTGGTATGAGGGCCACAGAGCAGCGGTTGGTATGAGGGACAGAGCAGTGGTTGGTATGCGGGCCACAGAGCAGCGGTTGGTATGAGGGCCACAGAGCAGTGGTTTTCATGAGGGCCACAGAGCAGCGGTTGGTATGAGGGACAGAGCAGTGGTTGGTATGCGGGCCACAGAGCAGCGGTTGGTATGAGGGCCACAGAGCAGTGGTTGGTATGAGGGACAGAGCAGTGGTTGGTATGAGGGACAGAGCAGTGGTTGGTATGAGGGACAGAGCAGCGGTTGGTATGAGGGACAGAGCAGCGGTTGGTATGAGGGACAGAGCAGTGGTTGGTATGAGGGACAGAGCAGTGGTTGGTATGCGGGCCACCGAGCAGCGGTTGGTATGAGGGCCACAGAGCAGTGGTTGGTATGAAGGACAGAGCAACGGTTGGTATGAGGGCCACAGAGCAGTGGTTGGTATGAGGGCCACAGCGCAGTGTTTGGTATGAGGGCCAAAATGAGGTGTTTGGTATGAGGGCCACAATGCAGTGTTTGGTATGAGGGCCACAGAGCAGTCATTGGTATGAGGGCCACAACACAGTGGTTGGTTTGAGGGCCACAGAGCAGCGGTTGGTATGAGGGCCACAACGCAGTGGTTTTCATGAGGGCCACAGAGCAGCGGTTGGTATGAGGGACAGAGCAGTGATTGGTATGAGGGACAGAGCAGTGGTTGGTATGCGGGCCACAGAGCAGCGGTTGGTATGAGGGCCACAGAGCAGTGGTTGGTATTAGGGCCACAGAGCAGTCATTGGTATGAGGGCCACAACACAGTGGTTGGTATGAGGGCCACAGAGCAGCGGTTGGTTTGAGGGCCACAACGCAGTGGTTTTCATGAGGGCCACAGAGCAGCGGTTGGTATGAGGGCCACAGAGCAGCGGTTGGTATGAGGGACAGAGCAGTGGTTGGTATGCGGGCCACAGAGCAGCGGTTGGTATGAGGGCCACAGAGCAGCGGTTGGTATGAAGGACAGAGCAGTGGTTGGTATGAGGGACAGAGCAGAGGTTGGTATGAGGGACAGAGCAGTGGTTGGTATGAGGGCCACAGAGCAGTGGTTGGTATGAGGGCCACAGAGCAGCGGTTGGTATGAGGGCCACAGAGCAGCGGTTGGTATGAGGGACAGAGCAGTGGTTGGTATGCGGGCCACAGAGCAGCGGTTGGTATGAGGGCCACAGAGCAGCGGTTGGTGTGAAGGACAGAGCAGTGGTTGGTATGAGGGCCACAGAGCAGTGGTTGGTATGAGGGCCACAGAGCAGCGGTTGGTATGAGGACCACAGAGCAACGGTTGGTATAAGGGCCACAGAGCAGCGGTTGGTATGAGGGCCACAGAGCAGCGGTTGGCATGAAGGACAGAGCAGTGGTTGGTATGAGGGACAGAGCAGTGGTTGGTATGAGGGCCACAGAGCAGCGGTTGGTGTGAGGGCCACAGAGCAGCGGTTGGTATGAGGGCCACAGAGCACCGGTTGGTATGAGGGCCACAGAGCAGTGGTTGGTATGAGGGACAGAGCAGTGGTTGGTATGAGGGACAGAGCAGTGGTTGGTATGAAGGACAGAGCAGTGGTTGGTATGAGGGCCACAGAGCAGTGGTTGGTATGAGGGCCACAGAGCAGCGGTTGGTATGAGGGCCACAGAGCAGCGGTTGGTATGAGGGCCACAGTGCAGTGGTTGGTATGAGGGCCACAGAGCAGCGATTGGTATGAGGGCCACAGAGCAGCGGTTGGTATGAGGGACAGAGCAGTGATTGGTATGAGGGCCACAGAGCAGCGGTTGGTATGAGGGCCACAGAGCAGCGGTTGGTATGAGGGCCACAGAGCAGCGGTTGGTATGAGGGCCACAGAGCAGCGGTTGGTATGAGGGCCACAGAGCAGCGGTTGGCATGAAGGACAGAGCAGTGGTTGGTATGAGGGACAGAGCAGTGGTTGGTATGAGGGACAGAGCAGTGGTTGGTATGAGGGCCACAGAGCAGCGGTTGCTTTGAAGGCCACAGAGCAGCGGTTGGTGTGAGGGCCACAGAGCAGCGGTTGGTGTGAGGGCCACAGAGCAGCGGTTGGTATGAGGGCCACAGAGCAGTGGTTGGTATGAGGGCCACAGAGCAGTGGTTGGTATGAGGGACAGAGCAGTGGTTGGTATGAGGGCCATAGATCATGAGAAGAAACTGAGAGAGAGAAGATGCTGAGAGAGAGAAGACGCTGAGAGAGAGAAGATGCTGAGAGAGAGAAGAAGCTGAGAGAGAGAAGAAGCTGAGAGAGAGAAGAAACTGAAAGAGAGAAGAAGCTGAGAAGAAACTGAGAGAAGAAGTTGAGAGAAGGAGGAGGAAGGTAGATTTAATAACAATAGCTTCCCCTTACTAGCAGGCACATCACCAAATAGAATGTTTTAGCCTCTAAATGTAAGCGCTCTCTGTCGTTCTGTCTCTCTTTCTCAAATACACACTCTCTCTCTCCCTCACTCGTCTTTTCTCTAATCTCTCTCCCTCACTCGTCTTTTCTCTCTCTCCCTCACTCATCTTTTGTCTCTCTCTCCCTCACTCGTCTCACACACACACACACACACACACACACACACACACACACACACACACACACACAGCCATCTCCTTGGGTCTCTCCACACACATTAATTGCCTCCACTTTTCTTCCTTGACCCATGCTGGCATACACACAGACACACACAGGGTGTCTGTCTCAGCCGAGAGAGAGGCCATGAGGATCCACAGGGTGCGCATCATACCCATCATGCACCTGTGAACCTTCCCAGCATGCCCACGTAGGGCCAAGCACCAATACTGTCAGAAAGAAACACTCCACTGAAGCCTGTAGACACACACACACACACAATACACACAGAGCACACACATACACTGCAGGGACATAGATTCACTCTTGTTATACAATATACATCTCTATCAGTCGATTACAACCTATAACATCTCTATCAGTCTTTATCAACCTTTAACATCTCTATCGGTCTTTACCAACCTTTAACATCTCTATCAGTCTTTACCAACCTTTAACATCTCTGTCAGTCTATTACAACCTTTAACATCTCTATCAGTCTATTACAACCTTTAACATCTCTATCAGTCTATTACAACCTTTAACATCTCTATCAGTCTATTACAACCTTTAACATCTCTATCAGTCTATTACAACCTTTAACATCTCTATCAGTCTATTACAACCTTTAACATCTCTATCAGTCTATTACAATCTTTAACATCTCTATCAGTCTATTACAACCTTTAACATCTCTATCAGTCTATTACAACCTTTAACATCTCTGTCAGTCTATTACAACCTTTAACATCTCTATCAGTCTATTACAACCTTTAACATCTCTATCGCTCTATTACAAACTTTAACATCTCTGTTAGTCTATTACAACCTTTAACATCTCTATCAGTCTCTCTCAATTTTCTCTCTATCATACGAAATCTGTTTGTCAATCTTATCCATACATTCATCTGTATGCTATCTATTCTCTCTCTCTCTCTCTCTCTCTCTCTCTCTCTCTCTCTCTCTCTCTCTCTCTCTCTCTCTCTCTCTCTCTCTCTCTCTCCCCCTCCCTCCCTTCCTCCCTCCAACTCTCTGCGGCCTTGTCTGTACTTTCCTCTTAATTAAGAGTGATTGTTCAAGAGCATCAAGAGAGACATTGACCACAGGCGATACACACACACACACACACGCTCAGCTTCCTCTCACAATTGACTGTCCTCATTATTAAAGTGGTTGGTGTAATATGGGAGAAGTGGGTACATACCACCTAAGGCAAGGTACCAGCTACAGTTTTTAATGCCTACTTTTGTAAAATAAAATGTCACACACACATGCAGGCATGTACACACACTCACACGCCACCCCGTCACACACTCTCTGACACACACACGTATCCAGGACCCAGTGGTGTGAGGCAGGTTAATATCTCCCTAATTTGTTACAGGGCTAATACAGGGCTGAGCAATATAGAACAGAGATAGAGCTGATACAGGGCTGAGCAGTATAAAACAGAGATAGAACTGATACAGGACTAAGCAGTATGGAACAGAGATAGAACTGATACAGGACTAAGCAGTATGGAACAGAGATAGAACTGATACAGGACTGAGCAGTATAGAACAGAGATAGAACTGATACAGGACTAAGCAGTATGGAACAGAGATAGAACTGATACAGGACTGAGCAGTATAGAACAGAGATAGAACTGATACAGGACTAAGCAGTATGGAACAGAGATAGAACTGTTACAGGACTAAGCAGTATAGAACCGAGATAGAACTGTTACAGGACTAAGCAGTATAGAACAGAGATAGAACTGATACAGGACTAAGCAGTATGGAACAGAGATAGAACTGATACAGGACTAAGCAGTATGGAACAGAGATAGAACTGATACAGGACTAAGCAGTATGGAACAGAGATAGGACTGATACAGGGCTGAGCAGTATAGAACAGAGATAGAACTGTTACAGGACTAAGCAGTATAGAACAGAGATAGAACTGATACAGGACTAAGCAGTATGGAACAGAGATATAACTGATACAGGACTAAGCAGTATGGAACAGAGATAGGACTGATACAGGGCTGAGCAGTATAGAACAGAGATAGAACTGATACAGGACTAAGCAGTATGGAACATAGATAGGACTGATACAGGACTAAGCAGTATGGAACAGAGATAGAACTGATACAGGACTAAGCAGTATAGAACAGAGATAGAACTGATACAGGACTGAGCAGTATGGAGCAGAGATAGAACTGATACAGGACTAAGCTGTATGGAACAGAGATAGAACTGATACAGGACTAAGCAGTATAGAACAGAGAACTGAGAACTGAGAACTGGCTAGAGTCCCACACGACTTCTCTGCCTCTAATTGTGTTTCTCCCATCAGCTGTATGTAACACAGTAGCCCTCCACCAATCAATCACATTCATCTGTAAAGCCCTTTTGAGATCAGCAGTTGTCACTAAGTGCTAATACAGATACCCAGCCTAACACCCCAGAGAGCAAGCAATGCACTGTGGCCCCTGTCAAATAAAGGCAGAACGAAACGTCAGATTCATTCAAAGGAGTACGCTTGTTTTTTTCCCCTCCGTCTGTCGGGCATGATGGGAACAGGAGCAAGATAAATAATCACATGACTTCAGGGACACTTAACAGTATGGACTACACAGTGAGAACTCTGTGTAGTCCATACATAAAGTAGGGCTTTGTGTGTGTGTGTGCGTGCGTGCGTTGCGTGCGCACACATACAAAGAATGAATGTATAACCTATTTGATCTGTTCTGACTTTCTGCCATAGATGTACTGTATGTATATGTGTGTGTATATCTAGCTGCTATAAGATGGATGGATGGAGGGTGTAATTGCTGTAAAAAGACAGAAAGATATGAGATACGTATAGCTGTGGGTTCAGTGAATGGGGATCGCTAAATCCTTGATGGAACCATCTGTCACAACTAAGTGAGCTGTTATGTATTTACTGACACACACACACACACACACACACACACACACACACTTCCCCATCGCCGCCTGTTATCCTGCCTGAAGGGTATATAGCCTGTTATCCATGTCTTGATGACTCTTTGAGAATACAGCTGATGTGGATATGGCCCAGCGCTGCCATCAAGTAGACAGCCGTGAAAGTCCCACTGTACTTACGAGGCGACTATCTCGGTTTTTCAATCTTGTAAGTGGAAAAAGCCCACCGGCAAGAGGCCCGGTAGCGTAGATGTGAAACACGGTAATACATTTCCATGTGAGACGGTTGTATAATGTAGTATGTCTTCATCATTCTGGTCTAGTTGTCTGGAGCAGCCGTAAGATAAAGCCCAGAAGGCCGTCAGCGTTTTGATTAAAGGATCCCGTCTCTGTCTTTCTGGCGACTCAGTCATTTCTTCAGATGCCTGCTTCTCCCTCCTCCCGGGAAAAATCGGAAATTGTCCTCCCCATTTCAGACGGTCTCCCCACAACAATCGCTGCAGGAAATTTGTTTTTAGGGGCGAGATACAGAAGAGGGGTGGGTGCTTTTTCCTGTGTGATCTGCTAATAACAGCCTTAGAGACGTGACCGTGGTCCTGGTCTAAAGTAGTTCACTATAAATGACACTAGAATGCCATTTGGGGCGCACTCCAGGAGTGTTGTTGCAGTGTTGTTGTCTCTGTAGTGGTGTTGTCTCTGCAGTGTTGTTGTCTCTGCAGTGTTGTTGTCTCTGCAGTGTTGTTGTCTCTGCATTGTGCACCCATTGCTACTCTGTATCTGTGATGAAGGTATTGTGTGTGGAGAGTCAGAGAAAAATAACATGCTATCATTACCTTTCAAACCAATATGCAGTGTGTGTGTGTGTGTGTGCGTGTGTGTGTGTGTGTGTGTGCGTGTGTGTGAACTCGAGACCCACTTAACACGTTCTTGGAATCCAGTTGGCTTTGTATGAATGTGTCAGTGTATTTCTGTATGTGTGTGGTGTCTAGGAAGAGGGTTATTGTGGTCTGAATTTTGCAGGAACTCAAGTTGGAAATGTGTGATAACCATGACTAGCTAGTCAAATGGCCATGGTCTCCAAGTTGTTATGTATGCCAGACATACATAACAATCTAGTGAACACAGACGCAATGATGACACGGTTATTGACTGACAAACCAAGTATTCACCCAGGCAAACCAACTGTCACACTCTATGTCACACTCTACACTTTCTATGTCAGTATGATTTCTACTAGAACCTGTATGTTCTGTTGCCATAGTTTCATTTTGTGTTGTTTGTTTGTTTGTTAGTCTTATTGTTTATGGGCGGTTTAATTTTTTTCTTTAGGTTCTCCCATGCCATCCTCTCTACCCAGCCCATCAGTTACTGACCATTCACACTCGCAACCACCATCACCCAATCTCCATGACAACCAGAGCTCGTTGCAAAGTAGCGCCAGCGCCCATCCAGCGGTCCATGAGTCGGACGAGGACGAGGAAGAGTACACAGCCACGCTGTACTTACCTGTAACGCAGGTCACAGCTCACAGCCACCACGGCCTCGCCTGTAATGGTAAGGCACAACGTCCCTACAATGTTCCCACAACCTTCTCTCCCTTGACTGCACAATGTTCCCACAACCTTCTCTCTTTAGTATATAATGTCCTCAAAATGTCCTGTAATGGTAAGGCACAACGTCCCTACAATGTTCCCACAACCTTCTCTCCCTTGACTGCACAACGTTCCCACAACCTTCTCTCCCTTTACTGCACCACCTTCCCACAACCTTCTCTCTTTAGTATATAATGTCCTCAAAATGTCCTGTAATGGTAAGGCACAACGTCCCTACAATGTTCCCACAACCTTCTCTCCCTTGACTGCACAACGTTCCCACAACCTTCTCTCTTTAGTATATATTGTCCTCAAAATGTCCTGTAATGGTAAGGTACAACGTCCCTACAATGTTCCCACAACCTTCTCTCCCTTGACTGCACCACCTTCCCACAACCTTCTCTCTTTAGTATATAATGTTCTCAAAATGTCATGTAATGGTAAGGCACAACGTCCCTACAATGTTCTCACAACATTCTCTATCTGCGCTCTATACCGTTCCCACAATGTGCACAACATCCTCACAATGTTCCCTCTCTTTATTGCACAACATTCCCATAATGTTTCCTCTCTTTACTGCACAAAGTTCCCTCTCTATACTGAACAACGTTCCCTCTCTTTACTGAACAACGTTCCCTCTCTTTACTGAACAACGTTCCCTCTCTTTACTGAACAACGTTCCCTCTCTTTACTGAACAACGTTCCCTCTCTTTACTGCACAAAGTTCCCTCTCTTTACTGAACAACGTTCCCTCTCTTTACTGAACAACGTTCCCTCTCTTTACTGAACAAAGTTCCCTCTCTTTACTGAACAACGTTCCCTCTCTTTACTGCACAACATTCCCATAACGTTCCCTCTCTTTACTGCACAACATTCCCTCAACGTTCCCTCTCTTTACTGCACAACATTCCCATAACGTTCCCTCTCTTTACTGCACAACGTTCCCTCTCTTTACTGCACAACGTTCCCGCTCTTTACTGCACAACATTCCCTCAACATTGCCTCTCTTTACTGCACAACGTTCCCGCTCTTTACTGCACAACATTTCCATAACGTTCCCTCTCTTTACTGCACAACATTCCCTCAACATTCCCTCTCTTTACTGCACAACATTCCCATAACGTTCCCTCTCTTTACTGCACAACATTCCCATAACGTTCCCTCTCTTTACTGCACAACATTCCCATAACATTCCCTCTCTTTACTGCACAACATTCCCTCTCTTTACTGCACAACGTTCCCGCTCTTTACTGCACAACATTCCCATAATGTTCCCTCTCTTTACTGCACAACGTTCCCTCTCTTTACTGCACAACATTCCCATAACGTTCCCTCTCTTTACTGCACAACATTCCCTCAACGTTCCCTCTCTTTACTGCACAACATTCCCATAACGTTCCCTCTCTTTACTGCACAACATTCCCTCAACGTTCCCTCTCTTTACTGCACAACGTTCCTTCTCTTTACTGCACAACATTCCCATAACGTTCCCTCTCTTTACTGCACAACATTCCCTCAACGTTCCCTCTCTTTACTGCACAACATTCCCATAACGTTCCCTCTCTTTACTGCACAACGTTCCCTCTCTTTACTGCACAACGTTC